>NW_025782319.1:0-18943 GCF_021130785.1 Homalodisca vitripennis | reverse complement strand
ACTCCCGTCCCCCTTTTTATGCCTTTTTGGTTTCTGCCGTGACGTTTCCCCATTTACTATTGGCCTTTGGTCAGTTCTTTTTGGTTGGTCGGTGAGTAAAAGACTTTTTTGTTGGCCCTGTTTTCTGTAGTTCAGTTTTAATAAGTAGTATTTAGTTAAGTGCTTTTTTAGAGGTTTTGCATGGAAAAAGGCAACGCATGGTGTTTGTTTATGAATTATCGTGACACAACGCTTGGTATTTTTATTTTTTTTTAACTAGTTGTAGTAATACATTAGTTCAGTAATGTACCCGAATAAGAGTCAGATCGCAGATCTCGGATATGTTATGATTGTATTGTATCACTGAACGATGGCGAAAAAAAAATTTATCTAACTTTTAAATATTTATTTCTTTTCAGATAAAAATTACTATAGATTGGTACTAAAACTCTCAGATAGTTAGCAAATTTTTGTACTTATTGAAGTAAAAGGACGGCCCTCCCGGTTAAGAGCCGAATAATTCGACTAAATGCGGTGTAATTACACAGATAGTTAAAAAGAAAAAATTTTTTTTGACAAATAATACTCAAAAGCCCTTGGCCCGATTTACGTATTAAAAAATAGAAAGCCTGTCAGACATTGGGGGCTGTTCGATCACCGTTTGTTGTTAGGCTCAGTCCCGATTGGGGGAACTTATTATAAACCTAGCACATCTTAATAACATGTTAAGTATTTTTATTTTAAAAAATAAAAATGTATTTATTTACCGAACGTTTTTTGTGTTGTTTTAAAGTTTGTTCCAGATTTTTATTTAAAAATTATTTATGATAGGCAATGAAATATTAAATTTAAAAGCTTAAATTATTGAATGTCATTTGGTTTTTTTTTTTTCCTTAGATTTTTTTGGGTTTTTTTTATGTTTTTTAAAAATTTTTTATTAAAAAATTTTTTTTAAAAAATTGTTGGATTAAGTTTTACTTTTAAAAAGAAAAATCTGGATATTTGGGCAAACAATTTTCATAAGAATAGGGGGTTTAATTTTTAAAATTTAATCGAGTATGTAAAAATAAAGGGGAAAATATGCGAGAGTTGGGTTTGGGGTATTCAGCCGTAAATCTGGGGTTCCCCAAATTTCCCGCTGTTTTTGGAGCAATAAAGGGGCCCCCATTAAACCGACGGCTTTTTTTTTTAAAACTGTGGCTATGTTGGTGTGAGAGCTAAAAATTATTTAAAATGTGTTGTAAAAATTTTTTTTTGGGTTTTAAAACCCCTTCACGATCTGTTATTTTTTTTATTAAAGAAATTTTAGATTTTTGCGGACAATCTCATCCCCAAAAAAAAGTTCTAGGGAAAGGTGATTTTTCATCTAAAACATTTTTGAAAAATTTTGACTGCCCGGGAAAATTAAGGGGTTTTTCAAAATAAAAATCAATTGTACTTTGGTACATTGTGAGTCCGATAATTTTTTTAAAAAAGCTTTTAAAAAGGGGGTTTATTATAATATAAAAATTATTATTTTTTCCCGTCGCAATTTAATGTTACTTTGGAGCCCCCAAAATTTATAATTTTATTAAAGGTTTCCTTTTTTTTTAAAAGTTTTATAAAATTTAAAACGGAAAAAAAATTTATTAAGTTTTTTTTGTGTTGTATACGAGCAACAATAATCTAAATATTTTTTTTTCTTTTATAAGTAGGTTTGAGAGGAAATAAAGATATTTGGTTTCAAACCCTTTTTTTTTTTTTAAAAAAAAAACCCACTATTTTTTTTTAAAAATAATTAAGTAAAGTTTTTTTTTTTTAAAAATGTCTTTTAATGATAAAAAACTTTTTGGTTTGTTATTTTCCCAAGACATTTTTTCTTGTTGGGTAGAAAATAAATCAAAAAAGAAAACACGGTCTTGGTGTTCTATTTTCTCTCGATGAAAAAAGTTTAAATAATGGGAAAATGGAACTTCGTCCGGGGGAAAGGGGGAATTCCCTTTGGGGTTACAGTAGTTATGGATAATTTGTTAGGCACTTTAAAAAAACTTTTTTTTTGTAAAAAGGGTAAATTAAAAAAATTTTCCCGTTTTTTTTTAAAATTTTTCTGAATTAATATAACTTTCCCCAAATTAAATTTTTTTCTTAAAAAAAACAAAAAAATTTTACGTGAAAAACGTCTTTTTTAAAATTTGGTTGGGCTCGGAGTCACTTTATGAAAAAAATGTAAAAAACCCGGTAAAAGTTACGATGCCCGCCGTGGGGCCCCCGCACGGGGTCCGAGGGGTTTAAAACAGATAATGTGGGGCCCCCCGGGCCCGGGTAAAACGGGGGAAATATGTTTATTCGTGGGAAAAAGTGGGTGGCTTGATTCGTCATTTACAAACCCAAATACAAAAAAAAGGAAAAAATTTTTCACTGTATTTTTTATGTAAAATATGTTGATTGATTAATTGTTAGATTTTTACCAAAAAATTGAGAAACTGGGTTTTTGGTTTTTGTCAAAATAAATTTACAAATGTTGATAGTGTTAAGAAAAATTTTTTAGTTTAAATCACTTGAATAAAACGGAAAATTTAGTCGATTGGAAAAAACCGGGGTATTGCTAGTCAAAACCTTTTAAAAAAAAAAATTTTTAACCCCCTAAAACCCGTCATCCTTTCGACCAAAAAACGAACTAAAACCGGGGCCCAAACACCACGCGCGGGGTTTTGAATTTAACTGTGTTTAGAAAAAATTTTAAAATTCCAATTTTAGTAAAGGGTTTTTTTTTTCTTTACCCTTTTTAAAAAAAAAAATTTTAATTAATTTTAAATTTGTACAAGGGTTTTTGTAAAAAAATATTTTCTTTAGTTAAAAATTTTTGGAAATTTTTATTTTCTTAAATTTCCCCTTTTTCCCCATTGTTTAAATTTTAAAAAAATTCATTCATAAATATTTCCCGGAAAAAAAAAACGTTGCACGTAAAAAAATTTTCCCCCAAAAAACCACTTTAAAGGGAAACCCCTAATTTTTTTTTTCCCGCGAAAACCCAAATTTTTTACTTTGTGTTTATTTTATTTTTTACCTTTATTTTTAGAATAAGTATAATGCCCTTTAAAACCAAAAAAACATTTTTTTAAAATTTTCAAAATTTTTAAATTTTGGTTTAAAAAAAAAAAGTAACTGATAAAACTTTAAGTGTTTATTGTATCGCCCTTTTCCCTTACTTATTGAAAAATTCCAGGGTAATTACTCAAGTTCGAAAGGATCTTCCTTTTGAACTGCCATTTCCCGTTTCAAAAATTACTTTTTTTTGTTTGAAACCCTTTTTCAAAAAGGTATCGTAAAATTAATATGAACCGCATAAAAATATCAAAAAAAAAAATAACTCCAACGCAATTTGTTAAAAAATTTTAAAAAAAAAAAAATTTGAAAAAAGGGGTTTAATTTTAAAAAGATTATTAAACCCTTTTTGAAAAAAATTTAATGTTGAAAAAAGCAATCTTCCTGATGAAGAACTAAAAATTTCCCCCCAAAATATGAAATACTTTCCGGGTTTTTCCCCCTTCACACTTGTTTTCTGAGAGGTTTTAGGTGTCGGAAAGGCGCGCGGACCCGGGAGATAACAAAGATAAAAAGTGTTCATTTGTCCCCTTTTTCACGGTCCACGGTAATCTCGGGGTTTGTGTTTATGCTTTATTTTGGAAAAACATGGTTTTTTAAATGTTTGCATAATCTTTCACCCCGCCTTTAGTTAAACTGGGCGAAAAAATATTTCCTTACCGTCGAGGTGTGGGGGGGGAATGCAAAACAAATAACCTGTTTTCTATACAATTTTTTCGTTTAAATCTTGCAATAATGGGAAAAAAAGTATTTTGGGGGACTTATAGTTTTAAAATTTTTGGGAAAAATTGTTTTAAAAACCCTTTCAAAAAAAAACCTATTTGTGTTTAAAATGGTTTTAAAAATTCGGGGAAATCCCTTATAGTAACACCAAAACCCCACACCCCAACACCAAAAACACCAAAAACACACAAAACACCACACCACCCCAACACACACCACACACACACACACAACACACACCACAAACACACACACAAATGTACTTTTTTATTTTTAAAATTGTTTTTTTTAAAAAGGAACATTAAAAATTTTTTGTTTTAATATTTTTGGGTTTTTGTTGTTGTATTTGTTTTTTTGTATTTATTGTTTTTTTAAAATTTTTTTATTGTTGTTTTGTTTTTTTGTTATTTAAAATTATTATTGTTGTTGGGTTTTTTTTTTTTTATTGTTTTTTTTTGGGTTATTTTTTGTATATATTTTTTTTTCCCCAACCATATTTTTTTTTTTGTTGCTTGTTGTATTAATTATATTTATTTAACTTTTAGTGAACCCGCCCCCAAAACCCCTTTAAAAAATCTGAAATATGTTTGTTTTTTACTATTTTATTTAAGTACATGCTTTAGTTATTGTTTTATTTTTTTTTAAAAAGTAAGAAAAAATTTGGGTACTTTGTATCAGTGCGTGGTTGGGGGGGGTTTTTAATTTTTGGGGGTTTGTTAAAGTTGGTTTTTTTTTAAAAATTTTTTTAAAAATGCATTAAATTTTTTAAAATTTATTATTTATTTATTTTTTTTTGTCGTAAAAATTTTTGTCTGTATTTTTTGAAATTGGTTAAGATTTTAATGGTGTTTATTTATTTAAAATAATGATTATTAATAAAAATTTGATGAGACTTTTAATGTACGGGAATGTTTTTGTATCTGTGAAAAAAATTTAGAAAGGTTTAAAAGGGGGCATTTTTGGATCCAAAAATTTTAAATTAAAGCATTTTACGATGTGAATATGATATCCCGCCCGCGCCCCACGCGATTTTTGGGGGAATTTTTAAAAAAATGAAAAAATGCAAAATTTTAAATAAATGTTTCGGGACTTCTGACTTTTGATTTTGACTTCGACAAAAACACCACAAAAAAACACACCAACACACACACACACACACAAAACCCCAAAACACACCACACACCCACACACAAAAACACACACCACAAACACACCACACAAAAACAACACACCACCCACACCCCACCAACACAACACACCAACCCCCACACACAACCAACCCCACCCCACAAACCACACCAAACACACACACCAACACAACACACCCACACCCCAACAAAAACCCCACACACCACACCCAAAACACAACACACCCAACACACACAAAACCCCCAACCCCAAAAACACAACACCAAACCCCCAACACACCACAAACACCCCACACCCCACACACCCCACACACACACCACACAAACACACACACCCCCCACACACCCAACCACAAAACACAACCCCACCACACCCCACACACACACACACACCCCACAAAACACACACAACACACCACACACACCCCACAAAACACAAAACCCCACAACACACCCCACAACACACCAAAACACCCACACAACCCCACCACAAAACCCAAAAACAACAAAACACACACAACAAAAACACACAACACCCCACAAACCCCACACCAAACAAAAAACCCCCACAACCCCAAAACACACACACCACACACCCCACACCCCAAAACACACACACACACAACAAAACCCCAAAACCACACCCACCCCCAAAAAAAACACACCCACACACACCCACACACAAAAACCCCCACAACCAACACACAAAAACCAACACACACACACAAAAAAAACCCCCAAAAACCCCCAAAACAACCCCCACACACCACACCAAAAACCCAAAAACCACTGTAAATTTAAAACCCCTCATTTTCAGTTTTTTTAAAATTTTTAATTTTTTTTGTTTGTTTTTTTTTTAAAAAATTTTTAATTTATTTTGTTTATGTTACATTTTTATCTATTGTTACATTCTAATTTTATATTGTTGATGTTTTTATTTTTAAATTTATTTTTAAGTTATTATTATCAAAATTTTTACATTTTTTTGTTTTCTTTGCTTTTTTTCCCCTGCATTTTTTGTTATGATTGCTGTGTTTTTTAAATTATTGAAAAATGTTTTCCCCTTTTTTTTGTTTTTTTCATTATATTTTTGTTTGTTTTTGATGTTCCCAAGTTTTAGTATTTGAGCCATCTTGATTAGTTTTTCTTTTTTAAAGTAAACTCAGGGTAAAAAAGGGGGAAACCCCTTTGGAAAAAAATAAAAAAATTGGGGTTCTAACGCTAAACCCCGCTTTTGACTTAGGTTTATATGGGTTATATTTTAAATTTGGGGGATGTAAATATTTTTACTAATGTAGACCTGTTGTTAGGTATTTAGGGGTTTTATAGTAAAAATTTTACTAGTACAATATTTTTAATAACTGCTAGCCCCTGCTTGACTCTAGGTTAGGGGGGTTTATAATTCAATATGTACTAGAAAAAATAGTGTAAAAATGTAGACCTGCTCTAGATTAGGTTTTTTGGGGGTTTATAGTAAAATTGAAATTTTAAAACAAGGGGTTGTACTAATGTTTAAAACCTGCTTGGGCTCTAGGTTTTGGGGGGTTATATTTAAAATTATTTTCTAGTACAATGGAAATAACTGCTAGACCTGTTTCGGGATTTAGGTATGGGGGGGGTTTTTTGTAAATATGTTAGTAAAATTAGTTATAATGCTGGACCTGCTTTGATTAGGTTATATGGGTTTTGGAAAATTGTTTTAAAATTTGGTATAACCCCGTTGGGGGTCGGTTTTGGGTTATAGTACAATATGTACTATACAATAGTGTACTAACTTTGGGCCCCCTTTTAGACCTGCTCTAGACTCCTAGGTATATATGGGGTATAGTACATATGTGAGTACAATAGTGTATAAACTGCTTAGACTCATGCTCTAGACTCTAGGTATATGATGGATTAATAGTACAATATGTACTAGTAACATTAAGTGTAGCTAAACTGCTAGGGACCTGCTCTAGAACTCTAGGTATATTATGGGTTATGAGTACAATTATTGTACTTAGTTACAGTAGTGTACTAAACATGCTAGATCCTGCTCTAGGACTCTAGGTATATATGAACGTGGTTATATCCTACTACAATATGTACTTAGTTACTAAATAGTGTACTAACTGCTAGGACCTGACTCTAGACATCTAGGTATATATGGGTTATAGTATCAATATAGTACTAGGTTTACAATAGTGTACATAACTTGCTAGACCTGCATGCTCTAGACTTCTAGGTAATATTATGGGTTATATAGGTACAATATGTTACTGAGTTACAATAGTGTAATAAACTGCTAGACCTGCTCTAGACTCTAGGTATTATGATGGGGTTATAGTATCATATTGTACTAGTACAATAAGTGTAGCTAGCTAACTGCTAGGGACCTGCTCTAGACTATTGGTATTATATGGGGTTATATTAACAATATGTACTAGTACAATAGTGTACTAACTGCTAGAACCTGCTCTAGACTCTAGGTATATATGGGTATATAGTTACAATATATGTTACTAGTACAATAGTGTAATAATGCTAGATCTGCTTCTAGACTTAGGTATTTATGGGTTATAGTTACAATATGTACTAAGTTTACAATAGGTACTAACTGCTAGGACCTGCTCTAGGGACTCTAGGTATATATGGGTTATAGGTACAATATGTACATAGTACCAAATAGTGTTACTAAACTGCTAGATCTTGCTCTAGAACTCTAGGTATATATGGGTTTAATAGTACAATTATTGTACTTAGTACAATAGTGTACTTAACTGCTAGACCTCTGCTCTAGACTCTAGGTATATATGGGTTATAGTACAATACTTGTACTAGTAACAAATAGTGTACTAACTGCTAGACCTGCTCTAGACTCTAGGTATATATTGGGTATAGTACAATATGTTACTAGTAACAATAGTGTACTAACTGCTAGACCCTGCTCTAGACTCTAGGGTTATTATATATGGGGTTTATAGTACAATATGTTATAGTACATTTAGTGTACTAATGCTAGAGTGCTCTAGATCTCTCTAGGTATATATGGGTTATAGTACAATATGTACTAGTACAATAGTGTACTACTGCTAGATGCGGCTTAAGGCTTTGGTTATATATGGGGTATTATAGTACAATATGTTTACTAGTTGTACAATAGTGTACTAACTGCTAGATCTGCTCTAGACTCTAGGTATATATGGGTTATAGTACAATATGTACTAAGTACAATAGTGTACTAACTGCTAGACGCTTCTAGACTCTAGGTATATCTTGGGTTTATAGTACAATATGTACTAGTACAATTAGTGTTAATAAACCCTTGCTATGATCTGCTCTTAGACTCTAGGTTATATATGGGTTATAGTTATCCAATTATAGTACTAGTACAATAGTGTAATAACTGCTAGACCTGCTCTCTAGATCTAGGTAGTATATATGGGTTATAGTACAATATGATACTACTAGTACCAATATAGTGTAAAATAACTGCTAGACCTGCTCTAGACTCTAGGTATATATGGGTTATAGTACAATATGTACTAGTACAATAGTGTAATAACTGCTAGACTCTTGTCTAGCACTCTCTAGGTATATATGGGTTATAGTACAATATGTAACTAGTACAATAGTGTAATAAACTGCTAGACCTGCTCTAGACTCTAGGTATATATGTTATATGTACAATATGTACTAGTACAATAGTGTAATAATGCTTGCTAGATCCTGCTCTAGACTCCTAGGTATTTATAGGGGTTATAGTACAAGATGTACTAGTTACAATAGTGTAATAACTGCCTAGACTTGACTGTCTAGACTCTAGGTATTTATAATGGGTTATAGTTACCAATATGTACTAGTACAATAGTGTACTAACTGCTATTGCTCCCTAGACTCTGAGGGTTTATATGGGTTATAGTAACAATATGTTACTAGTACAATCTGTACTAACTGCTAGACCTGCTCTAGACTCTAGGTATATATGGGTTATAGCTACAATTTAGTACTAGACACATCAGTGTACTAAACTGCTAGACCTGCATCTAGACTCTAGGTATATGGGGTTTTATAGTACAATATGTACTAGTACAATAGTGTACTTAAACTGCTAGACCTGCTCTAGACTCTAGGTATATATGGGTTATATAGTTTCAATAATGGTGTATAGTACACATTAGTGTACTAACTGCTAGACCTGCTCTAGACTCTAGGTATATATGGGTTATAGTACTATATTTGGGTTATAGTACAATAGGTACTAGTACTAAGTGTACTAACTGCTAGACGTGCTCTGTTAGACTCTAGGTATATACTGGGTTATAGTTACAATATGTATTACTAGTTACAATAGTGTTACTAACTGCTAGACCTGCTCTAGACTCTAGGTATATATGGGTTATTATAGTACAATATTGTACTAGTACATATAGTTGTAATAACTTGCTGTAGACCTGCTCTAGACTCTAGGTATATATGGGTTATAGTACAATATGTACTAGTAACAATAGTGTACTAACTGCTAGACCTGCTCTAGACTCTAGGTATATATGGTTTATAGTATTACAATAATGCTTACAAGTACAATAGTGTACTAACTGCTAGACCTGTCTCCTTAGACATCTAGGTTATAGGTTCTAGTACAATATGGGGGTTATAGTACAATATGTACTATAGTACAAATAGTGTTTACTAACTGCTAGACGCTGCTCTAGACTCTAGGTATATATGGGTTAAAGTTGTACAATAGTTACTAGTACTAGGTTAGTTGTACTAACTGCTAGATCTGCTCTAGACTCTAGGTATATATGGGTTTATAGTACAATATGTACTAGTACAATAGTGTAATAACTGCTAGATCTGCTCTAGACTCTAGGTATATATATGGGTTATAGTACAATATGTACTAGTACTCAATAGTGTACTAACTGCTAGACGCTGCTCTAGACTCTAGGTATATATGGGTTATAGTTACAATATGTACTAGTACAATAGTGTACTAACTGCTAGACCTTGCTCTAGGACTTCTAGGTATATATGGGTTATAGTACAATATGTTACTAGTTACAATAGTGTTACTAACTGCTAGACCTGCCTCTTAGACTCTAGGTTATATATGGGTTATATATGTTAATGTACAATATGTACTTAGTACAATGTAGTGTACTAACTGCTAGACCTGCTCTAGTACTTCTAGGTATATATGGGGTTATTGGACTAATTTGATACTAGTACAATTAGTGTATTACTTGCTAGAATCTGCTCTAGACTCGGTATAATGGGTTATAGTACAATATGTACTAGTACAATAGTGTACTAACTGCTAGAACTGCTCTAGGACTCTAGGTATATATGGGTTATAGTACAATATGTACTAGTACAATAGTGTACTAACTGCTAGATCTGCTCTAGACTCTAGGTATATATGGGTTATAGTTACAATATGTACTAGTACAATTAGTGTACTAACTGCTAGATCTGCTCTACGGACTCTACGGTATATATGGGTTATAGTACAATATGTACTAGTACAATAGTGTACTAACTGCTAGACCTGCTCTAGACTCTAGGTATATATGGGTTTATTAGTTACAATAGATGTTTTAACTAGTACAATAGTGTAATAACTGCTAGACTCTGCCATAAGCTCTAGACTCTAGGTCATATATGGGTTATAGTACAATATGTTACTAGTACAATAGTGTAAATAAACTGCTAGACCTGCTCTAGACTCTAGGTATATATGGGTTATATGTACAATATGTACTAGTACAATAGTGTTAAATTAACTGCTAGACCTGCTCTAGACTCTAGGTATAATATGGGTTATAGTACAATATGTATACTAGTACCAATAGTGTGTAATAACTGCTAGAGCCTGCTCTAGACTCTAGGTATATATGGGTTTATAGTACAATATGTACTATTACAATAGTTGTTACTAACTTGCAGACTGCTTAGACTCAATAGTGTATATAACTGGGTTTTAGTCAATATGTACTAGACTCTAGAGTTACTACTGCTAGACCTGCTCTAGATCTAAGGTATATAGTATAGTCAAATATTGTACTAGTACAATAGTGTAATAACTGCTAGACCTGCTCTAGACTCTAGGTATTATTTATGGGTTTATAGTACAATTGTATAGTTAGTAGTGTAATACAATATGTACATATAGTTACTACAATAGTGTACTAACTGCTAGACCTGCTCTAGACTCTAGGTATATATCGGGTTATAGTACAATATGTACTAGTACAATATTAGTGTACTAACTGTTAGCTAGAACCTGCTCTAGACTCTAGGTATATATGGGTTATAGTACAATATGTACTAGTACACATAGTGTTCTAACTGCTAGACACGCTGCTCTAGACTCTAGGTATCTATATGGGTTATAGTACAACTATGTTACTAGTACCCGTAGTTGTACTAAAACTGCTAGATCTGCTCTAGACTCTAGGTATATATGGTTTATAGTACAATATGTACTAGTACAATAGTGTACTAACTGCTCTTAGATCTGCTCTAGACTCTAGGTATATAATGGGTTTAGTATAGTACAATAGTGTTACTAGTACAATAGTGTATACTAGCTAGATCCTGCTCTAGACTCTAGGTATATATGGTTTATAGTACAATATGTACTAGTACAATAGTGTACTAACTGCTAGACCTGCTCTAGACTCTAGGTATATATGGGTTATCAGTACAATATGTACTAGTACAATAGTGTACTAACTGGCTAGACCTAGCTCTAGACTCTAGGTATATATGGGTTATAGTACAATATGTACTAGTACCAATAGTGGTAATAACTGCTAGATCCCTGCTCTAGACTCTAGGTATTTATATGGTGTTATAGTACAATATGTACTAAAGTACAATATGTAGTTGTTAATAACTGGCTAGACCTGCTCTAGACACTAGGTATATATATGGGTTTATAGTACAATATTACTACAATAGTGTAATAAACTGCTAGATCTGCTCTAGACTCTAAGGTATATATGGGTTATAGTACAATATGTACTAGTACAATAGTGTAATAACTGCTAGAAACCTGCTCTAGACTCTAGGTATATATGGGTTAATTAGTTAACAATATGTACTAGTACAATAGTTGTACTAACTGCTAGATCCTGCTCTAGACTCTAGGTATATATGGGTTATAAAGTACAATTATTGTACTAGTACAAATCGTGTAATCAATAAACTGCTAGACCTGCTCTAGACTCTACGGTATATATGGGTTATATTGTACAATATGTAACATAGTAACCCTAAATAGTGTAATAACTGCTAGGAACCCTGCACTCTAGACTCTAGGTTATATATGGGTTATAGTACAATATGTTACTAGTACAATAGTGTACTAACTGCTAGACCTGCTCTAGACTTCTAGGTATATATGGGTTTATAGTACAATATGTACTAAGGCTACAATAGTGTGTTCTAACTGCTAGATCCTGCTCTAGGACTCTTATCCTAGGTATTAATATGGAGGTTATAGTACAATATGATACTAAGTACAATAGTGTAATAACTGCTAGACCTGCCTCTAGACTCGTAGGGGTTTTATATTTGGGTTAGTGACTTACATATGTCTAGTACAATAGGTTTGTACTAATGCTTGACCTGCCTAGGACTCGAGGTTTATATGGATTTTAGTACAATAGTGTATAGTACAGTAGTGTACTAACTGCTAGTTTCTGCTTCTAGACTCTAGGTTTATAGATGGATTATAGTACAATATGTACTTGTACAGTAGTGTTACTAACTGCTAGATCGTGCTATGACTCTAGGTATATATGGGTTATGAGTACAATATGTACTAGTTACAATAGTTATTCACTAATGCTAGACCTGTCCTAGACCTCTAGGTATTATATGGGTTTAATAGTACAATATGTAGGTTGTGGGATTTGGTAGTACAATAGTGTTACTAACTGCCTAGACCTGCTTCTAGACTCTAGGTATATATGGGGTTATAGTACATATATGTACTAGTACAATAGTGTAACTAACTGCTAGACCTGCTCTAGGACCTCTAGGTATATATGGGTTATTAGTACAATATGTACTAGTTACAATTGTGTAACTTAACTGCTAGACCTGCTCTAGACTCTAGGTCATATATGGGTTAATAGTACAATATGTACTAGTACAATAGTGGTACTAACTGCTAACCTGCTCTAGACTCTAGGTATATATGGGTTATAGTACAATATGTACTAGTACAATAGTTGTACTAAACTGCTAGACCTGCTCTAGACTCTAGGTATTATATGGTTATAGTACAATATGTACTAGTATCAATATGTCTACTAGTTGACAATAGTGTACTAACTGCTAGACCTGCTCTAGACCTAAGGTATATTTGGGTTATAGTACAATATGTACTAGTACAATAGTGTACTAACTTGCTAGACCCTGCTCTAGACTCTAGGTATAATATTTATGGGTTATTTATAGTAACAATAGTGTACTCAGTTACAATACGTAGTGTACTAACTGCTAGACCTGCTCTAGACTCTAGGATATCTAATAGTGGGTTTATAGTACAATATGTACTAGTACAATAGTGTACTAACTGCTAGACCTGCTCTAGACTCTAGGTATATATGGGTGGTTTATAGTTTTATAAATACAATATGTACTAGTACAATAGTGTTAATAAAACTGCTATAGACCTAGCTCTAGGGACTCTAGGTATATTTGGGTTTATAGTACAATATGTACTCAGTTACAATAGTGTAATAATGCTAAGACATCCCCTACCCTGGCTCTTGGACTCGAGGTATATATGGGTTATATGTTCAATATGTACTAGTTACAATAGTGTACTAAATGCTAGAAACCTGCTCTAGATCTCTAGGCTATATTGGATGGGTTATAGTTACAATATTGTACTAGTTACAATAGTGTAATTAACTGCTAGTACCTGCTCTAGACTCTAGGTATATTATGGGTGTTTAGTACAATATGTTACTAGTACAAATAGTGTACAGTACAATAGCTGTAATAAACTGCCTAGACCGTGCTCTAGGACGTCCTAGGTATATAATGGGTTATTATAGCTACAATATGTACTACGTACAATAGTGTACTAAACTGCTAGTGACCTGTTTACTCTAGACCTCTAGGTATATATCAGTGGGTTATAGTACCCAATTATGTACTAGTACAGTAGTGTAGCTAAATGCTTAGAATCTGCTCTAGCCTCTAGGTTTATAATGGATTTTAGGTACAGATATGGACTAGTACAGTAGTGTACTAACTGCTAGACCTGCTCTAGACCTCTAGGTAATATAATGGGTTTTATAGTTTACAATATGTAACTAGAATACGAATAGTGTACTAACTGCTGAGATCATGCTCTAGGACTCTAGTGTATATATGGGTTATATATATTGTTAACAATATAGTACTTAGTACAATAGTGTACTAACTGCTTAAGACACTGCTCTAGGACTCTAGGGTAATATATGGGTTTATAGTACAATAAGTGTACTTAGTACCAATAGTGTTACTAAACTGCTATGATCTGCTCTAGACTCTAGGTATATATGGGTGTTATAGTACAATATTGTACTAGTTACAATAGTGTAATAAACTGCTAGACCTGCTCTAGACTCTAGACTCTCAGGTATATTATGGGTTATAGTACAATATGTTACTAAGTACAATAGATGTCACTAACAGCTAAGACCTGCTCTAGGACTCTAGTGTATATATGGGTTATAGTACAATTATTGTACTAGTACATATAGTGTTTACTAACTGCCTAGACCTCCTGCTCTAGACTTTCTAGCGTATATATGGGTTTATAAGTACAAATATGTAACTAGGTACAATAGTTGTACTAACTGCTAGACCTGCTCTAGAACTCTAGGTATATATGGGTTATATGTACGAAAATATGTACTTAGTACAATAGTGTATATAACTGCTAGACCTGCTTCTAGAACTCTAGGTATATATGGGTTATAGTACACAATATGTACTTATACAAAAGATGTACTAACTGCTAGATCTTGCCTCTAGACTCTAGGTTATAGTAAGGGATAATAGTACATATGTACGAAGTACAATAGTGTACTAACTGCTAGATCTGCTCTATACCTCTAGTATATATGGGGGGGGTTATAGTACAATATGTAATAATAATAATAATAATCAATTCTTTATTGCCGTAAAACTATTTACAAAAATTGCCATTGGCAAGCCGTCATTTCGAACATTTGGATTAAAAAATCTATAAAACTAAAACCTATCTTAACATAGGCACAGTTAATTCCACATACTAAGTGTGAAACCTCAACAATGTATTGTTATTTTGCACTTTTGTATGTTTTGGATATCAGAAAAAAGGATAAATAGAATAATTTAATAATAAAATATTAATTTCATCCCAGCGGCCCATCGTAAACTCCCTCAACGGAGTAAATGCCTTTGAACAACAAAAAGTGTCTTAATCGAGATTTGAATTGTTAGGGTTCATTAATCCGTTTGAGATCACCAGGGAGCTTTTGATTGGAATAACCTGACACCCATTATTGAGATTGTAAATGTTCGAACATAGCCCGTTCTATTCTGTTCTGTTCTGAAATTGTTTCTGGCCTCTGGTCTCGTACAGATGGACGTCCCCACTGCCTGAACCAGTTCACATTTGAATCGGCAGTACAGGGTAAACGTCGAGAATATAGAGTCTGGGTATGGTTTAGAAATCCAAGCTCCCTGGAAGGCAATTTTACACGATTTCTCTGGGTTTTTAAATTTCGAAATTATTCGAACAGCTTTCTTTTGTGTTCGTAAATACTCTGTCACATTTGTATTTAGAACAGCTCCCCAAAAAACAAAATGTCTCAAACCGTAGGTCCAAATGTGGATGAACTAATAGCCAAAGTTAGGCAGTTTTCAGTACATCAAACGAGCAAGAATTTTGCTAGATTGCGTAAGACAGTAAGTGCCTGAGGCACACCTTTGAGAAAACTCTGTCAATGTGATCGCTCCAGGTCCAGTCCCCTGTCCAGGTACAACCCCAGAAACTTGGCTGGATTCGGCTATCCAACTAAGATAGCTTCATCCGCCATCACAATTTGGTCCCTGTATTCGTCTTCCTGTTTGACGGAGACAAAATTTTATTTACGTTAGTTATGGGCATAGTTAGTTTTTAGATATATCTTTGAAAAGTGCTCGATGCATGCTGTTTAGATTTTCAATAAAGGCTTTGATCTCAAGATCTTGTTTCGTCTTGATCTGATGCGAGAGTCTTTTTGTCCCCATATTGAATCAACTCTCCTTTTGAATTTATGAATTCAATCTGTTGACGTAAATGAGAAAAAATATGGGCCCCAAAAATTTAACCTGGGGGAACACCGTACTGCATTTTAATTTGCCTGACAGGGTGTTGCGATCTGCACACACTGTCTTGCCACTGAGGTATGACGAAAGCCATTTTTTGCGGCGACCTCGAACACCACGTCCAAAAACTGATGCAAAAAAGCCCCTTTATGCAACAGTCAAGGCCTTTAAAAAGGGTTTTGAGAAATATGCTGAGACTTGTTCTCGCCTCCCCAAAGCCTCAACAACACAGCAATGAGTTTTTTTACAAGCACAATCGTGTTTTATTTTTCCTGAATCCAAAATGCTCAGGGTTAAGAATTTAAAAAACTGTTCAAAAAAACCTTCAAGCCTTAAAATAAAAACCCCTTTTCGAAAATTTTGTCAGGGACAGGAAAGAATGGATAAGGACGGAAATTACTTGCGTGCAAGGATCATCCTTTTTAAAGATCGGAACCACTCTTGCTGTCTTAAAAGCTAAAGGGGAAAACCCTTTGGGGGCGAAACAGATTTTCAATTTAGTAAGTGGTGTCAAAATGTGCTTGAAGAAAAACGCTTGATCAGCCACGGGGGACATTCCGTTGATGTCGCTGGATTTTTCGGCTTGAGGTCTCTAAAGACGACTGCCATCTCCACTCCCCCAAGGAAACAGAACCATGGAAGGCCCGGTTCACTACTACATTTTCTAAAAGATTGTAAAAATTAAAAATGTGCTTGGTAACCACAGTCAAAAAAAAAATTTTAAAATTCGCTACCCCTAGAAGTGGGTGTCTTTTAAATTTCCGTCAATTTTTAGTTTCGGTTTTGATTGTTTTGGTTATTTTTTTGTGATGTAACGCTTTTTTTTACTTCCCCGCACTTTTTGAAAAATTTTCCGTTCCCCAAATTTTTGTTAAATTTTATGTCGGTTTTAGGGCTTTTATTTCCTTGCGATAATTTTTGTTTAAATTTTTTTAAAAATTTTTGAAGTTTTGTTTTTTGTTTTTAATAAATTGAATGGTAAAATTTGGCCTTTCTCTCAAGTAGAGAATATCCGAGTAATCCGGCATTACTTTCCTATGAGATCGCTCCTTTATCATTCTATATGGGCAAGAAATATTTAAGAAAAATTTAAAGGCAGTCTTGAACGCGGGAAGCTTCCCTACGTGTTAAAAAAGCCCCACAAATGCCCCAAGATTTCTTTTGAGGAATCTTTTGAGAATTTAAATTTTTCATTTTTAAATCTTTTTTAAATTTTTTCTGAAGAGGGTTGTATTTAGGATTGAATTGTTTTTCAGTCTCCTGTGCGAAATGGTCGAGATGGCCGCGTCGAAAAACAGTAACAGAGACGCCGGAAAGTTTGTGATGCGTTGTCGGGGCCCGTCTCGACCTGGCAGTCACTCGATTTGGGTGTGTTCCGGCCCCGGCAAAAGTCAAAAGAAGTGGGGGAAAAATCGCGAAACCGCGGGGTTTTGAGGGTTGGGTGGTCAAAATACATCAATTTTGAAATCACCAGTAATTTATGAATTTTATTGCTTTGGAAAAAGTAAAAAATTTTGAAGGGACTCGAATTGTTAAAAAAATGTTGTGAGTCCGTTGGGGGATCTATATACCCAATTTTACATTTTTCCCAGAAAAATTTAGATGATTTGTATCCCTTTCCCGCTTAAAAGTCCAATCTTGTGCGGTCAACTCTAAAGGGTTGGGAATACCAGTTTCGATTTGACAAAAATTGCCACACCCCCCTTTGTATTGCGTTCGTTTTAAATATAGTTGCCAATGTAATTGTCAATTCTAAAAAGGCAGATTTTTCAGGTGTGAAAACCCTGCTCAGAGATAATAAAAAAAGTCAGGTTGCAGTTCGTCTGCCTGAGCGTAGCCCTCAATTTTTTTTGGGTGCAATCGGGCATTTTTAGCACCCCGAAAATGTTTGTAAAGAAATTTGAATTTTGTTTTTAAAAATTTTTATTTGGAATTGAAAAAAGTTTTTGAGTATCCGTGTGATATCCCCAGGTTACTGTCGTAGTCATTATAGGTGGAAAGTTTTTTTTTTTTTCACCTATTCTTTGTCGTCTTGACCGCGTCGGCAAAAAGTCTGTATGGGGTGCGAGGTTCGGGGTTCGCCAGCCCCCGAAGACTTCCCCGGGCCCGCAGAGGGGGTTTTTTCGGGGTCTGTGGAGGCGAAAACTGCGCTGCACCCGGAATGTGGACCCAGTCTGCATGCATTGTATCAGGGCCTTCCAGGAGTTGTTTTTCTTTTGGTTTTTAAATGCATCCCCTGTCTTGTAATGACCCCTTTAATAAGGGGGAAGTCTAACACCACTGCCCCCTTGTAGCGAAAAGTTCTTCAATTAGGCGTTGACTAGTTTCTTTTTCCCCTTTTTTTTTGGTTTGGGCATTGGCAGGTCGTGTCGGTGGGGCAGGTTAAAAAATCACCTTGCATTTTCAGTTTTGGGGTGATGAGGGCCCCAAATGCCCATAAATTTGTACTGCTGCCCGCGAAAAACGTTGGTTCCGCTTGAAACATAGCAACTGCAGGTGGAGGGGGGAGCATCAAATTCCCGGGCTGCGCTTTGCCCCCCGGCCCCGCGGCTCCCGACTGTAGTATCCCTGGTCACCTGCTCTAACTGTTCGGAATATTTGGCCAGGCTATCCCGTTGTCCAAACCGTATGGGAAAGGCGTGATGCTTTTTTTTAAAAAGGGT
>NW_025782318.1:0-35842 GCF_021130785.1 Homalodisca vitripennis | reverse complement strand
AAAACAACAAGCCAGTGTGACAACACAAATTTAAACATATTACATTCTCCATGACAGTTTTCATTTCCGCCGTCACTCACTTCTTTCTTGTGAATGGCTTACTGTTTCCCGCACTGTATTATAAACTTGCCATTCACAATCTGGACACAATCACCATGTCGTTAAGAGCATAATTAACACTCCATGCACTACAACATAGGTTTTAAAACCAATGTTTATTTTCAAAAAAACAATAAATATAATCTCAAATTATAACAAGATATAGTATTATCTTATGGACAATTATTGCCAAATGAAAGCAAAGAACTGTATAATTTATTAAAATGGTATTCTAGAATATTTCACAAAGTACAAATAAATTACAATTTGAAGCTATTGTAAGGTTATGACGATTTCTGTAACAACTTACTAGCTATTTTGTTCCTTAGTTATTACAGTCATTGCGTTACAGTTATTTATACAACACAATACATATCATCCTACGTAATTTACTTTAAATAAATCAAATTGTAAATAAAATCATAGTAGTTACCCTGTTTTAAAACGCCCTAATTAATTAACAACAATTTCTATTGCGAAAATAATAATTGGGATATATAGTATTTACTTAAACACAATACCATGAAGAAAGCTTTAGAAAAAAAATAATGTACACAACAAAATAATACGCTACAACTTTACAAACACCTCAACATCGCTAGTCGGAGCCTAAAAACAACCGTCCCTTCCTTAGCCTAAATAATTGCATAATCAGCGACACCCTGATTGGCGCCTGTCGATTTAATTACGTTGCTGAAAAATAATTGTCAACTGTCCCACCATATTATAGTCAATAAAATAGTCGACGTCCAGAGAAACAGCTGTCTGTCTGTACAATTAATTAACGTTGCTGATTCTTTCCTGAAAACTACATATTTAAATTACCCATGTTTTAACAACTCCAATTAGATTCAAAAATATATTTTGTATATACCATTTCTATAATTGTTAATTATTTACATCAATGCAAAATTTTGCAATTGATACATTAATGTGTGTGTATAACATCATGGACCTAACGAAAAGCAACAATTAAATTATAAACTTTATTATTCTTGTTCGGAAGCAAATCATTTGATGTTAATTCGTCTTTACAACAACGTATCCTGAGCTATTTAAAGCCTAATTCACAATCAATACTAAGCAATGCGGATAATATTAAATTTTAAATCAATATAGAAAGTATTTCGCACCACTTGTCATCTAAAAGAATTCATTGAGCTTTTATGGAAAATATTATGTCCTTAACCATTTTTTTTTAATTTGAAGCTTAAAATTAGGATTTTATAAACCAGAGTAAAGGAAGGGTTAATAAATAAAACTTCTGTGTTATTAATACAATTTGCTACGGACAGAGACATAGTTTTAGCTTGCTTTACCTTTACCACAGTTCAAACTGCTATGTCCTTAACTGCTAGGGTATTAATTCCCACTTTAAAATTGAAAGGCACAAATTTATGAGGCCTAAAAGAGATATGATGCCACATGTTAAAATGATATGGTTTTCTAGTTTGTTTGTGTTTTTTCGTTGCTATACTGGTTTCCCACATGTAGAATTTCATCAGGACTGCAGGTAAGTTTTTTGGATGAATCGATCGAGAGAAGGAAAATATAGGGAAACAATTGTTTCCCCCTAAGTGAGTATAAATATAAGTAAATATTTAATCCGCTGTCATTGAACAGTACAAATATTAATATTCCAAATAAAAAATAACTAGTGTCATACTATAGTAACAAGCCAGGTTGACGACACAAATATAAACATATTCAATTAAGTAAGACAATTTAAATTTCATTCCTTTCTTACGAGTGGCTTGCTGTTACAAAAATGTATAATATAATGCCTTGCGCAATCTAAACACAGTCAATATATTATCCAGAACATAAATATAAGACTCTTCCCTCTTCAACAAAATAACAAGATGGGCCAACTATGATTTCTAATTAGATATAATTATTATAAATCATGGAACTGCATAAAATGTACAATTGGTTTTCCAGGAAATTCGTGGAATTAGGAAAAGTAATAGAGTGTCGCCATAATACAAGTACATACTCATAACTTTCTATTTCTACTTTCACCTACTCTTTTTCTAAGGGTACTGCAGTTACTGAAACATATTTACTGGTATTCATTATATCAGAGACGTGAAATAATGACACTACATTACATTACAACTAATGAATAATTTAGGACCAAATATTATCCAAATATAGCAATGCATATTACGAGCTGTTTACGTTGCACTGAAACTGTGCCAAATGACAACATTCGTTTGTGAATAATCATTACAAATCCTTTTTCCGAGCAGATAAATAGTTTGGAATTGCGTAAGTTGGTAGGACCTAATTTAGATATAGGATATGAATATTACGCGTAGTGCACGCTACTGCAAATTATATGTTATTTGTATATTTATAAAACTTTTATCACTTTTTACATTCCTGAGGACACATTTTACACTATAATGCAATAATAAAGTTGTATAGTACATTTTCTACTATTAGTAGATCTATATGCTGTCTTATGACCACTGCCCTTTTATTACCAAAAAACTAACAAGAAAAGAGTAGTTTAAGGTTAATTTGATTTCATATTTATTATCATTATTATTTTAAATAACCCATTTCCACAAGAATAAAATTATCCCTTCGAGAAACGAGTGCATCAAAGTGATTCCGCACAACTGTTGGAACTGTTATTACCTCTAGAATTATGTGCTCATATACTGGCAATGTTACATCTGCAGGTCATGAACTACAATGTTTAGTACACACGCAGCAGTGTCTGTGTAATACGGAAACAATGTTACATGGATTTATGTGACCATTTTTTGATTATTTTACCTCGTTTCTACTTTAGGTTTTGTTTAAAATTACAACTACTATGTTTATAATACACATATATTAAACAAATGGTTTTGTCACTGTTCTTATCATACCTTATGCTCGTATTAAAAACTTAAATAATTATATTACTTTTAGAGTATATTTAATCCATAATTAAATCATTATCACCTTTTTATGTTCATATATTTCAATGGAAGGTAAACCAATACCAATGTGTATTCGTCTATAAACTTTGTGGGCACTATTCAGAGACCACACGATAAAAATTCAGAAAGACTACTACTCATGACTGAACTTTATTATCCTAACACCAAGTTTTTTAAGGCAAATATTCTATCGATTTTATTACAGACTTGATTTAACCTGCATTCTTGGAAAGGACAAAATTTATTAAGCAACCTGTAGTTTAAAATGGCGTATAAATATATATATATATATATATATATATATATATATAAAAAATGAATTGTTAATAATTCAAGTAGAGTTAATATTGCCAGCATATAATAAAACTGAATGAGAAGTGAAATTTAGCACTAAAACGAACGAATATTTCACAGTAACTAAAAATTTGCTTATAGATTGCAGGACAGTTTTTCTTACTCAGCAGAATACTGTGAACACGATCTTTGATCATATGCTACAAATATTATCCTTCGAATGGACTTTCAGGATTGTTACCCCTTATCGGTAGGCTTTCTCGAAGCGAAAGAAACATTTTAAATCAGCTGATCGTGAATGGTTTTACGGACAGCTATAAAACAAAAAGGTTTTTACAGAATCGTAAATTGTGGGAGTAAAGCAGTGAATGGAGCTATTAGTCCTTATGTGTCCAACTCCTTCAATCTTTTCATGCAGAAGTCACAGCCGTAATGGAACGTCCTCTTAACAATTTTCGTCTGCCCGTATAGGAGTAAGCAGATTAAGAATTTTGTACACATAGCCCGGAAGCATGATACGCACTGGGCTATTGAGTTTCCAACTCCAAACCTGTATGGCATTGCTATCAAGAAGGTTTTTTGCTTTTGGCAATAACACCGTTTGATGCGTCCCTGATCATAAGGGGCTCTCTGAAAACGTAGGGTGGGAAATATCCCCAGTAGGAACTGATCGGTTGTTTTTAAGATTTGCTGAAATTTTAAACTGGTTTTCCTCATGGTATACTTCCGGTGTGCTCAAGAGGCCTTTGAAACCGGCTATAGGCCGTCCCTTAGAAGAAGAAGAAGAAATAAGGCCAGCACGCGAATGGGAGAGGTCTCCCTGACACAGCATTGAGTGAAATTTCCTTGCTATACGACTAATGATTATGATACGCGTGATATGTCGGTTAACTGCACTTAGCATTTTTTCTTGTAATGTGTCCTTGGTTTATACCAAGGTTGACGTATGTCAAACCACTTGTTGCAGCGATTTTTGTAAATAGAAAGCCATTATCACTTCGTCCTAGAGATATCCTGCAGACGGATAGTAAGTAAAACAATCATACGAAAAATAAACTACTATGAAAATTATGCATCATTGATTTTATTCATTCACAAATAAAGCTGTATGTAAAATTTAATTTGTATATATACGTCTCTATTTATCTACGTGGGATATTTAGAGTTTGGTTTATTAAATAGCGTTTCCCATTCGTTATTTAAATGATAAACCTCTAATCACCTACTGACATGAAATAACATTTTTATGTGATGTAGGATACATTTGTTAATATGTCACGTGTTATCAATAAATTACTATCAATTATAAGTGTTTTCAGTTTGCTAAAATAAATTGTATCCTGTTTATGTTCTCTTTGTTATCATAGTTTACCCGTAAGATAAATGTAAAGATATGCTCAAACGCTCAATCATATTCCTTGGATTAACATCAACAATCATCAAACTCTCTGTTCCTAATTTAGAAAAAAAGAATAATGGAAAAATCTACGTCAAACCGTTTGCGTGATATTTTGATGACACACAGACTAATACAGAGACAGTCAGACATAAATGAACGTTTATAGGCCTACGAGTCCTATGTTTCGATTTTGTTTAGCCAATAACAATTAAAGATTTGTTTAGTAAAACTTTAAAAATATTTGGAAATCCAAAATTGTATGATAATTTTAAAATCGTGTAATTAAAAAAAAATAAAAAAAACATTATGTTTCGATTTTGTTTTAGCCAATAACAATTAAAGATTTGTTTAGTAAAACTTTAAAAAATATTTGGAATCCAAAATTGTATTATAGTTTTAATAATCGTGTAATTAAAAAAACATACTAAAGATAAGATAAATATCAGATAAAAATGTAGACTATCGAACCCTGTAATTTTGACGATGTAAATTTGCCAAATGCTTTATAAGATGACTGGATAATTTAACCATGCATCTTGAAAGCGTCGTTGGTGGAGATTTTTTTTTTTTTTTTCCTTAGGGATATTGGGGTGGATTTCATAGATCCTCACACGTCAACCTGAGCTTATTGTGTGCCCCTTTGATGTTAGAGTGGTAAGCCTATCTTCGTGCCCTTAATTAGGCTAAGAATAGCTTTTCCCCGATACTAGCATCTGGTTTCGTCGCCTGGTTGTTTATCACCGAAAAGAGCCCTTCTCCTTGCTCCAGTCTCTCACAGTCCAGTATTATGTGTTTTGCAGTCTCTTCAGACTTATTGCAGAGAGTCTACATTCCGAGTCCTCATTTCGTAAACCTAGAGTGTTTAGGTGTTTCCTGAAGTGGCCGTGTCCAGTGATCAAGGCAATCACTTGCTTAACCCGATCCCTGCCCAGCCCCATCAGCCATCTGGTGAATCCGGAGCTAGAATCGGCAAGCAGTCTTTTGCCGCGAGTGCTTGTCCTTGGTGACTCTGCCACCGCAAGCGGTGTGTCTTCCTGGACCATTTGTTTATACTTTGGTAAGCGGCTGACTTGCTTATACCACAACTCGGTTCTGGACGGTGTATGGCATGCTTGCTCCGCTTTGGCAAGCCTGTCGGCGCATTCGTTGCCACCTATGCCTGTGTGGCCCGGTACCCAACCAAGACGCACACAGTTGCGTGAATCCAAGCTTGCAGAGAAGTGTTAAAGCACTCCCACACAAGCCTGGATGAAAATGCTGTTGGAGTCAAGAGCTTTAAGACTGACTGTCTGACATTATATACAGATGTTCATTCCCTGGTACCTTCTGGTGAGGCCTAGGTTGGCACAGGCTAGGATACCATAGATTTCGGCTTGAAATATGGAGCAGTTCCGACCCAAACTGCCGCTAAAGGGCAGTTCTAGGGGATTGACTAAACACTCCATATCCAGTTCTACCCTTAATAAGCGAGCCATCCGTTGTACCAGACAAAAGCTCTTTCTTATTGTTGGGATGGTTATCTTGCGATTTCCACTCATCTCTGGAGTAGAAGTCAAACAGAGAATGGCTATTATTGAATACGAACTCCGTTCTCATTGTGTCGGAGACCATTTCGAGAATAGCGCTTGGGTTTACAGCTTCAGTGATGGCGCCATTCCTCCACAAGCCAGCAACCATCAGCCGATTAAGCTGACTTACGCGTCAGCTTTATATGGACATCAAGAGGGTAGAAGTCCTAAAGCCACCTCGAGGGTCGCTGAGGGACTGCTCCTGAATGCTCCGGTTACAAAGATTGTGCAAGCCTTTGTAAGCTTTCAAGCTTGGCTTTGGCAGTTAACCTGATTCACCTTTGTCCACCAGACTAATGAACCATAAGTGATTTGAGGCCTTACAACTGCTTTGTAAAGCCATAGTGCTATATGGGGTTTTACGCCCCATGAGATTCCTGCAAGTCTCCTGGACGTCATGAGCGCCCACTTTGCTTTTGCAGGATATTATTAAGATGATCATTCCACGTAAGCTTATGGTCTAGAGTCAGTCCTAAATATTTGACTGTCTTTGACCACTCCAGCTGAGTGGATGCGAGTTTCAGCCTAGAAAGAGACTCTAGGTTCTTTTTTCTAGTGAATGGTACAACTACTGTCTTAGAGGGATTTACTTTCAGTTCCCTCTCCCTGACACCAGTTGTGTACATGTTGAAGTTTGGTATTCATGATATCAACAACAACATTTGTATATTTTCCCCTGTACCATAAGGACTATGTCGTCTGCATATCCTTGGACCATAGATTCCGTTGTTAGTAAGGTCCTCAAGTAGACCATCTACTACTAGATTCCACAGTAGAGGTGACAGGATGCCTCCTTGAGGACATCCCCTTGTGTGGGTTGCGATCACAAAGCGATACTTCATTGAGATCGGCCCTGATCCGTCTGAGCACAGCATGGCCCTAAGCCACCGGCACAGAGCTGGCTCGAGGCTACGTCGCTGTGCTTCCTACTTACCAATTCAGTGAATTTGGCATTGTCGAAAGCTCCTTCAATGTCTATGAAGGTGCACAATGCCAATTCCTTGGCGGACAGGCTATCCTCAATCCTACTGACTAGTTGGTGCAGTGCTGATTCACAGGATTTGCCTTGCTGGTATGCATGTTGGTTGCGATGAAGGGGAGTGTCTGAGAGAACTCCCCTTTCTCAGGTTGCCTCTCCACCAGTCTTTCTAATGTTTTCAGTAGAAACGAAGATAAACTGATGGGACGAAAAAGATTTAGGGACAGAATAGTCCGCTCTCCCTTTTTTAGGGATGAAGACCACCTGTTGAGACGCCAGACTTGTGGTATGTACCCATAGGCTAGGCCTCGCCCTGAATAGTTCACATAGAAGGGTAAGGAGATTCTCCGGCCCTTGTTGAAGCAGGGCCGGAAAGATTCCATCCCCTCCTGCAGATTTGAAAGGGGCAAATTTAGAAATTTCCCATTTGGCTTTAGAGAGAGTGACAATCCTTCTGGCCATGGCCCAGCTACCACGACAAGCTCTTGGCCGAACCAGACGTTCCAGTGTCGTCATTTCTCAAGATACAATCAGGGAAGTGAGTCTCAAAGGAGAAGTTTGAGGCTATCACTAGACCCGGAAGTGTGTTGACCTCCCTGGGACCTTAAAGATCCCAAGTGACCAGTTGGACTTGAGGCTAGTAAGCGTTGCAGTCTAGCTGCCGCGCTTAACTCATTTACCTTCTGTGTAAACTGTCTCCAGGAACTTTGTTTTGCTTTTTTAATTGCTAGGCTGTATTCTGTTAGAGCTCTATGATAGGACTCCCAGATTACGGCCTCCTTTTGCATTGATTGTACAGCTTCCTGACATTAGCCCTTTTGCGAGCGAGGTCCGCAGTCCACCACTTAGTACTGGTTCGACTCTTCCCCCGTCGCAATGGGCAATTGTCGTGGAAGCTATTGATTATAGCATTCTGCAGGTTCAGAAGCTATCTGATCTATGTCTGTGAAGCATCGCACCCTTCCGCCTACCGATCCCAACTGTGACTGAAGGTCAGACTTATATCCCAACCAGTCAGTCCTCCTGGGATTGCGATAGAGGACCTCTGCAGCCTCATCTTGCAAGTTAAAGCGGATATACCTGTGATCCGATAATGAGGCCTCTTCGCTTATGTGCCACTTATCAACCATTCCAAGTATACCTTGTGTGCAGATTGTTATGTCAATAACTTCTTGTCTAATTCGTGTTGCGAACGTAGGGCTTACCTTTATTACATATAAATAGGTCCCTACTTAGATGAAATTGTAAAAGTGCCTCACCTCTGGGGTTAGTCTTGGTGCTGCCCCATCCAGCAAAGTGATGGGCGTTGGCGTCACAACCTAGAAGAAGTTGTTGACGTTCTGGCTTGTGCTTCTTCCACAGGAGCTCTAGGTCTCTTGATGGAGGGAGGGAGTTCCCTGGCATCATATGGTACGGAGCCTACAATTGTGCTCTGCACTATGCCTCCATTCTTCCAGGTCAGTTTGCCCACAGTGAGATCTCTGGAGCAGAATTCGTTGAGGGTTAGAAAATCCAAGCCTCTCTTCAACAGGATGCAGGTTCTGACATTCTTAGAGAGGTACAGTAAATTAACTTACCTTTGGTTTCATTTAGGCCCGCCACTCTCCCTTGGTTGAAGCCATGGTTCTTGAATCAATGCCAGATCAAGTCCCTCCTGGAGGAAGAACTGGCAGAAGGCTGCCGAGGCAGCCCTACTGTGCTGGAAGGTTGATTTGTAGAACTCGTGGCATTGTCCTTGACTGTCGAGGAGACAATTGAGGACCTGCCAGAGTCCTAAGTTGGCTCTACAGTTGGAAGCCTTCACAGCCTTGTAGCAGACCTCGTCCAGGAAGCAGACGAATCCGTAACCTTTCGGGTCTGGCTTGGATGGAAGGATTTTCCACTCGTTTACATTCAGGTTGGGGTTCTGCTTATTGAACATCTCAAGTACCTTTTCAGGTTTCTTCTTCAGAAGCTTCGGGTGAGCTCTGAAAAACACCCTAGTGGACCTCAAGATGTCCTTCCGCAGACCCACTCTCAGAGAGATGTCATCTCCCAGAGGTTTTATTCTTTGAATAACTTCTTCCAGCCAACGTTTGGTGTGCTCGTTGATGCAGGAAGCAATTAAAACACCTTTCTCTAGGTAGGTGCCCGCAAACGATGGAACGGAACCATCCTCCAGGGGTTGAATTCTTCCATAATTGCGTCCTCGATGGCTTCTCCTTGCTCTGCACTAAGCTTCGCTTCCGGTAGCCTTCGAGGGCTATGGCCATTTTGATCGCTGCGACCTCTCTGTAGGTAGCCTTGGGTGTGCTACCAGAGGCCTCTGGATCGTGGGCTTCGGGCTTTTGGGTTTCCCTCCTAGCCTTCTTTGCGGGGCCCTCAGCGGAGGGCGGGGTGACCAAGGTGCCTCTGGGGCGTTTGGTCGACCCCACCCCCGCCTTGGTACCCGCAGTTGGGCCCGGAGTTGAGACCTCCTGCCGTTCTGGATTCTTTTTCTTCTTCTTTTTCCCCTTCCTCCACTTGGAAGGGTTAAAAGCTTCCACCCTTTTCAAGAAGTTTAGCCTTTAGTGCTTCTCTTCTTTGAGCAGTGGTGAGATTGGGCCTCTTCATTCTGAGGTTGCCGAGTTGCTCTGTGGCATCATCCAGCGTACCTGTAGACATGGGAGTGCTTGGGCTGTTGAGGAGCTGATCTTCTATATCTTGAAGGGATTTCGCTTCCTCAGCGCTTGTACTGCCTTCCTCAGATAAAGCCTTGCCATGTATGGGAGCTTCAGTGTGCAATGGAACCTCATGTGTTCCTAAGGCACTTTGTTGAGGAGAAGGTAGGGATGTTGGCATAACAACCTCTTGAGTTGTGTTGCCAGGTGGTGGTATGTGCGAGGTAGCTTCAGGAGCTACCTCAGCAGGAAGAGGTAGGTTAGAAACAGCTTTCAGAACTGTTTTCAAGGGTTGGTTGGTTTTGATTTTTGTGTTTTTGTTTCTTTTCATGTTGTTCCCACGAGAAGCTAGGGAATGGAAAGGTCAACCCAGACAGAGCCCCGCATGCCTGGGTAAGCTGCTTTTAAACTGGAGGGGTCGCCGGTGTCCAGAGTCCGCATAGTAAAGACTGGTTTGCCACCAGCCATTCAGCCCTGGCCTACGCTGTTCCACCGTGGCTTGGCCCCTAGTGGGAGAAATGAAAGGGAAACTAGATCGAAGAGTTGAGGAACTTTACTCAGATAGAAGAGAGTGAAGAAGAGAGATAGGCTGACACATAGAAAAGTGTGCCAGCCATAGGCCTCCAGAACAAGAAGAGAAGGGATCTGGAGCATTAGCTAGGGTACCTCGGGGTCGCCACTACCCGTACGGCCTCGAAAGTAAGACCGCCCCTGAGGGAGGTGGAGATTTAATTTAAGATACCACACTGAGATAACGATACCAATACATAACAATCTAATAAAGCGCTGAGAATAAATTAATGTAAAATTAATGAAGATATTCTATGAACTGTTTTATCTGTACAATTTAGATTTATCACTTTATTTCTAAATATAAAATAATGTTCTCTATAAGGTTACAAGTCCATCAAAGGAATTTTTGCTAAAAGTAATTTTATAATTTTCTTTTTGCATGATTGTCTGTCTGTCTATGTTCAGATTAAATAAAATTATTTATAGATTAGGATTTTATTACACGCTTATCGAAGTCTGTTACAAGACATACGGTGTTTCGTAATTCCACCATGAATACTTTAATTTGAAGTGAAATTATTAAAATGTATACGCCCATTGATATGAAACAACATTTACCACTGTATCTCTTTTGATTTTGAGTGAAATATATTACAACTTTTATGGCAGGAGAGGTAAGGTATGAAGTTTAATGACTGGACGTAAAACGAAAGATAATGAAGATTTAGAGGGACGTTAAGGGTTAGTAGCAGTGTACCGACTGTGCTAAATAGGCTGTGGTTTATACCACGTGTTACTACAGTTGTAGAGGAGACCAAGCCGTAAATCTTTATAAGACCTTTGTGATGTTTTACATAAAATTTAATTATTTGTTCAAGTAAACAATTAACAATTTTAAATTATTTCAAAATTGTATTATTAATTTACGAGCAAATTACTTAGAAGTCAGGGAACACACACACACACACACACACACACACACACACACACACACACACACACACACACACACACACACACACACACACACAAAAGATTATATTTATATATATATATATATATTAAATTTTAATTTTTCAATAAACTTTGAATCACAAAAAAGTACTTGCTCTGCCGGGACTCGAACCCGGATCTCTCACTTGCCGCGTGAGTGTGCTAATACTACACCACAGAGGCCTTAATTTTTACGATTGAATTGTTTGTTCTTTGTCCCGGCGGAGCAAGTACGGTTTGTGATGTCATGTTTATTGATATTAAATTCGGCTATTGCCATTTATACAAATAGAATTAATGTATATTTATGTAAATATGTAAAGCCTTCTTTATACCTTACCATGAATAACAAGGTATTTGTTTTTTTAAGCACAACTCGAAATATAGGATTCACTAAAGATCATGAAATTAAAAAATATGTTTTAAAAAGTATTTTTTTTAAGTTTTCTCATATATCTCTTATCTTATATAGTGCGTGATAGTATGTGATATTCGTCTAACGTAGTAAGACTAAAACGGAATTATGTGTGACGTCGGGGCCCATGTTCCCGCCGTCTGGAAGTAGTACTGAAAACAGGAGGGGGAGGTCAGCAAGGTGAGCGCCCGAGGGCGGTGTGTACGTGAGAGGAACTCCGGCGCGAGCGGACGTCCGAGCTCCCTGAGGGCCGATCTAGTGTAGGGCTTAGCCTAGTGATGGTCGTGACGCGTGCGTGGTGTCCGTGGGTTCGGAAGTGTTATTGTTTAAGTTAATAAATTTGCTGTAATCTGAGCTGCGTTTGGTTCCTGAGTACACCCCCTTCGCCCCAGCTGAGCAGGAGGCGTGACAAATTGGTGGAGGCGCAGCGGGTATCCTGAGTGATCCAGAACCAAAGACGGATTAACGATCCCAGGTTAGTAATATAATATTTATATAGTAATATAATATAAGAGTGAATATTTCTTTTTTAAAATTCGGATTGTTTTTTTTTTAAGTAAATTGATTAAGTTGAAAAAAATGTAGATTGAAAGAACAAGAGAAAAAGTTTAGTTTTTGATCCAAATAATTGTAGTTTACCTTTTGAAAGCAAAGTGTAATTTGGAGTAAATAATTTTATTTGTTTTCTCGTAGCTTGTAAGCCGAACATAATTTTGTAGTTGTTGTAAGAGTAGCCTACTTAGCAGCCACAGTGCGTCGAACCAAGTTACCGGTTAAGGGAGGCAACCTACCCGTGATGTAAAACAAAGCTGTTTCTTTTTATTGGGGTGAATAGAATAATTTTGAGAAATAGTTAGTGTTTTTATAAGTGGTTTTAAAAAAAAAGAAAAAAAAGAGAGCTTGTCCATGGGTTAGGCCAGGTCAAACCCAATTGTTTACGACGACTGTCGCGGCATTGATATGTTGTGGTGTTTTTGAATAACCCTTGTGTTCAGGGGGAATATGTATATTTAAATTGTTGATTTGATTTGGATTGTGATTGTGATTGTGATTTTTGATTTTGTTTTGATTTAATTTTGTTCTGATTTGGTTTTTATTTAAATTTTAATTCGTGATAGGGTGGAGCAATCGTATGTCGTCCCAAACATCAAGTTTAGTGTAAAAAATAAGAAGTCAGTCAAGGCTGATATCAGTTAGTGAGGTTCCCGAAGACCCAGGACAACCCAAAGACATCTTGAGGAAGTAGGAAACCGTAAGCTGAAGTCGATTTAATTCCCCTACCTCGGTAGTGGTCCTGACGGTGACGAGGAAGTGGAAGCTATGGCTGAAGCCCAGGGGGCCTGTTATTACTCCAGGAAAGTTCAGGGGCCAGAATGGAGGACAACGTGGAGGAGTATCTAGCCCAATTTTGGGAAGAGTGGCAAAGGCCCAATGGCTGGAACGAGGATAAGATGTTGGTTATTCTCCCCTGTTACCTGGAAGGGCCGCTCTGAAATGGTACGAAAACCTAGAGCAATCTTTAGGAGCCAATATCACCTGGGGAGCGGGTAAAGAATGGAATGAAGGATACGTTTCAAGCAATCGCTTGGGATGAACAGATGGAGTTCCGACTGCGGATGCGGATGCAAGGGGAGGAGGAGGCCCGTAGAATCGTATATACAAGATGTGTTAAATGTATGTTCAAAAGTGACCCCGGAATGAACGAGAGAACTAAGATCAAACATGTTTTAAGATGATTAAGGCCATCTCTATTGAGGAAGTGATGGTGATGGACCAATGACACTCTAGAAATGCCTACTGGCTAACGTAAGGAAGATCCAGACCGCACGCGAGTTTCATGGTTGGAAAAGCGGGTAGACCACCTACTGGGGGAAGTCTCATCAAAGGCGACAACTACAGGAACGCCAGTCAGCCATCCAAGACGGAAAGAACACAGGAGCTAGAAAGCAAACTAGAAAACTTAACATCCTGAATTTGCCAATTTAAGCATGGCGTCTTCTAGAACAGCAGGAGAAGAATCGAGATACACGAGGCCGCATGACTGAGAACAATAAGCAACAGCCAAGGGTTCAGTTCGAAGTTCCGAGGGAAAGAAGAGCACAAGATGGTGAACAGTATGGAAGGTGGAACCGAGGGAGAGCAAGAGGAGCCTACTCCACCTCGAATCGTGGAAGAAACTAGTGACGGTCGAGTGATATGCTACCAGTGCAATAGACTCGGTCATTATGCTGTTGCCTGTCGCTCAGGAAATCAGGGAAACGACAGAGGGAATCACTAAATCAGGGAGCGAGTGGTTCCGCTAGAATGAGCTCCAACAACAGAGGGAACATCCTAATGGAACAGAGGATGAGCGTCTTGTGCCAAGAACATGATCGCCGAGAATGGCATGACACATGGAGGAGATACAACCGTAATCCACGCCATGAGTATTGCCGTGGAGATTTTACCAACGCTATAGACCGTAATACAAGGAATTCCCTCGTCCCGAGGCCAGTTACTGTTAGGACCGTGGGAGTATTGGAAATAAAAGGAAAATTAAATCAGAGGACAATGCCAATAATATTAGATACTGGGGCCTGTGTGAGTTGTGTTGATGAGAATCTGGTAGCCAACGTGAGAGACAGGATTAAAAGCAATACAAGGAATGAATGTTAAGACAGCCACCGATGAGCCAGTACAGATTTTGGGTAGAATAGAAATTATCTTAGAAATCAGCCACTGTGTGATATTGTTCCCAGTGTTTGTGGCCAAAGGAGTGGGTGACTGTTGTATCCTGGGTAACGATTTCCACCTGAAGTTTGGTACAACAATAGATTTCTCGAGGAGAAGAGCCCAATTTATAATCGCCAACGGAAGAAAAATCTCAGTAGATTTCCTCAGCGCGGAAAAAGACGCCAAGTATTTGCGTCCACCTCCAGACCCCTCGTTGTTGAAGCACATACAGTTTGAAGAAAGACAACAGATACAGGCGAGAGTAATATGTGATGATTCTACTGAACTCCCTCCAAGAAGTCAGAGACTAATGAAAATTAAGTCCGAAGGTTTGTTGCCCACTTTAGGAGTTATGGAACCAAAGGAAGGAATATTTAGAGAAAAATCTGTTCTAGTGCCCTACGGATTGACTCACGCCGAGCCACCTAACCAATTATTGGTGATGAATCTGGCAGATAATAAAAAGTGCCTACAAAGAGGCGAAGTGTTAGCGGAGGTATATGAAATTTGTGAACTGCGAGAAGAACCGACCAGCGAAGTCGAGGGAGCAAGACAAGAAAATAGCGAGCTTGAGGAGGCAAACATAGATATTAATCCGCAATTATCCCCAGAGAAAAGAAAAGCCCTACTTAAACTGCTGACAGAGTTTAGAGACCGCTTTGCCTGGAATAAATCTCAAATAGGACAGCAAGTGAAATGGCTGAACTCGAGCCTCAGTGGGAAATTCGATGTATATGTAAAGTCTAATAGTATGTCTGCTAGAGTCCAGAGGAGTTTAAGTGTGATAGGAGATTTCGCCCATTGGTGCTGTGGAGTAACGACTAAACGACAGTTAAAACCTTTATTCACTAATCAATATTTAATGTCAAAATTTGAAAATAGCTTAAGTGAGCAAGTAACTGAAGCCTTTTCAGAAATAGAGAATGTCAAATTTAGGTATGAAGAATTACAGTGCAGAAGTAGAGAGGACCTTCGCACGTGTCGTGGATGTTGGCGTTAACATAACCAAGTTAATCGATCGATTTCAGAAGCAGGAATTCACAAACGAACAGAGAAATGATCACAAGAGTTTTAGTTTGTTACAGGTGAGCGCGCACCATACAGTACGTCAGTTACAATTGTTACAACTTGTTACACGCCTAGAGATATTGAGTCAATGTCGAGAGGGGAAGATCCCGAATTCTATAATAACTGTAGATAAGCTAAGAGAGGATTTAACAAAATAGACAGTTGCATTAAAAGCGGACAGCTATGACCTAGCGATACCAGTGGAGGAAGTGTCTAAATACCTTAAGTTAGAAATAGCTGATTGTGTAATTTCTGGTAACTCAATTTTAATAAATTTGCAGATTCCAATCAAGAAACTTACGTCCCAATGGAGATTGTATACCCCTTTAATAATACCTTTTGCGTGGAATAACCAGACTTGTACCATTAAGCAGGAAACGTCATTTTTGGTTAACAGTGAAGACAGTATGGTAGTGATACAGGGAGCAGCCTTGCAGCACTGTCAGCCGAATATTAATCCACTATGCTATGTCCCTAGATACGCCGGTGACGCTGTGTCCGGTTCACGTTGCCCTAGAAAAACATTTATGGGTGCGACCATACAAGAGCTGAGCTCACTATGTGTATTTTCATGTGTGTCAGGTGACGTGCCACTTATCACCCAGATAGACGACTTCACCTATGTACTAACCCATATTGTTGAGCAATTAGAGTTTGTGTGCAGATACACTTCGAACACTACAGTTAAGATAACAGAGCGTAAGAGCCTGGGTGCACTACTCGTGAGAGTGCCGTGTGATTGTAGCTTAGTCGCTGACTCCCACATTTTGGTTTTCAGAAAGCTATCCGTGTAGACAGGAAGCGGATAAGTTAGCTGTGGCACACATACTTCCAGCTTCATGGTCAAAATTAAAAACTTTGAAAATCACCTCTAAAATTAATCATGTTTCCAGCACTTTCGAGACACTAGACGAATGCTTAGACAACGAATGGCCTAGTCAGCTGCCGCACTGGAATTTATCTTTTTCAGAACATATAAAGTTAGATAGCCCGACGCTTAAGGTTTTGTCAGTGGAGAGGGACATGTAAACATCACTGTCAGCCGTGCTGCACTCCATTTATTTTTGTTTACTAACCATAATTGTTGTGAGAAATCCCCATCTAGTAGGCTTAGGTATAGGAGCATTTGTGAGAGCAGAAAATGAAATATTCTCCCCGAATCAGGAACAATTTATTGTGGATTTATTTTGTGGCATTATAATAATATTGGTTCTGATTGGTTGTCGGTACGTCGTGGGATTATGGGTAAACTGGAGATCCAAGGTATCGAGACGAAAAGGCGATGACATAGCGATGACCGCCAAACGTGACGTTAGAGACGATGGCTTGCCAAAGAACTTACCTATCACGGAGGTCGATGGAAAGGAGCTGAGAATCACTCTTGAATGGTGGGACCAAGTTCGTGATCAGGTATAAAGGGTACCAGGTAATCGTTGTAACCATAGGTAAACTTCGAGGTAAACTGTATAACTGTGAACGTTATAGTGTATGATTAATAAAATGTATAAAATATATTATTTCAGGAGATTATTGTTATCATGAATTCGTAAACATGTAAGTCCAGTGTGTGAATGAAAATGTGGGGAGTGTGAAAGTTTGAATGAAAAAAAAACCGAGTGGCCACTCAAAGTGAATGTGAGTGAATATGAGTATTAGCTAATATAAGAGTTTATATTCCAAAACTGTTTATTATGATTGACTAGGTGAAATACATGTTCTGTTTTCAGCGGTACGTATACATACGCCAATATCAGCGTGGAATGGTTAGAAGTTGATTTTGACTAATAATAATTAAATTGTAAACTCATAATTATTCTGTAAATACAGGGGACCCTTGAAATAGTTTTAGAATTCCTAGATTAGGTTAAGACTTAATGTTTAAGAGGATTGGTACGTCGCAATGACATAATAATTTGTTAGTAAAATATAATTGCCTATTGTATTATAACACTGATGTTAAAACATTTAATAATAATTTAGGTTGTCCTTCCCAGTTGTCATTAACGCAATTATGAGTTAAGCGTTGACAAGTTAGTTTCTAAGATTGTAACACCGTATGTGAAACCAAATGTTGTATATGGTTATGCTAACCAATGTGAAGAACTAAGTAATTACTTTTGTAATTTGTTTGTAATTTGGGGAATAAAAATAATCAAGTATTAACTTGTCAATGCATACAAAGTAACTTATAAGTTGTTCGGGTATAGTTAGCTATTAACATATTCTTGTGTGGTATTGAGGTAGTTATGTTAAAAGGTAGTTAGATGTATGTAAAGAATAAAATTTAAGAGATAAGAGCTTTGTTGAAAAACGAAGTCATTTCATGCTAAGACTTAGAGCACCGGTGGGAAGTCCAGTAGCTCAGAGCCAGGCCGGTGACCCGAGAGGTCAGGTGACCAGAGAGGCCGGACGGCTACTGCTGACCACAGCTACTTTTGTCACGTAGACACTGCCGCTGTGCACAACTTCAGTTACAAAACTTTGTACCACCTCTTGCACTGTAAAATATCTGTATCCTGTAGTACATGGTTACGCTTATAATGTCCTACTATAGTTTGTTTCAACTTGTCTATGTTAATGAGTAGGAAGATGTCAAATATCTAGAATAGCCTTGTCGTGGACTTATAATTACAATTATTTAGTTTGGGTCCCTATAATAATATCCACTTTGTAAGTTTATTATATATAAAAAAAGTGTTTTTGCAATAGTAAGTTATAGTATGGGTAGATAATAAGGATTAATGTACTAGTTAGTAATTTGGTAAATAGTTTTAATAATAATATTATCATGTTTGAGTTGGAATATCGTCATTGTACTAGATCATAAGAAAGGGCAATATAAAGGATTAATATATTTTGTTTTGTATGACTCGCACAGAACAGCTGAATGGTTCCGGAATGTGTCATGAACTCATTTATTCATATACAATTATAATTTCTCGCTTCAAGTAATTATAAAGACATGTAAAGTTGATTAATGTACTTTTAATATAAAATGTTGAATATACCTACACGTAAGGATAAATGTATAATATAAGGGAATGGACACCACCGCGGGTATTTAAGAGTAAGTTTCTATGAACTAATGTTTCTGTCAAATAAATGCGATTACACCAATAGCAAACATTGCTAACTAGAGTAGGTAGATAGGCTCTCGTAGGACAACATGTTTTTGTAGAAGGCAAACTTTTGTGAGGAACGATTCATTGCCTGTTGCTGGAATAACGTTAAAATTAATAAACTTTCCCTGGAAATGTATTAGTGAAGCGGTACCGATGGGAGCGAAACGACTGAGGCTCGTGATCGGGCCGTCCCAACGCCAGGGAATTTATGTGTGATCGAGCAGTCCCAACTTCAGAGACTTTATGTGTGATCGAGCCTTCCCAACGCCAGAGACTTTATGTGTGATCGAGCCGTCCCAACGCCAGAGACTTTATGTGTGATCGAGCCGTCCCAACTTCAGAGACTTTATGTGTGATCGGGCCGTCCCAACGCCAGAGACACACATATGTGCCAGTGTAAATGACTGTCCCTGAGAAGTGGGCTGCCGCAGTGTCGTTGTTCCCCATGTGTTTCCTCCACATCTAAAGACAACTATTGACTGTTGGAGAACCCCGACCGCTAGCCACACTGTTAGCGATACGCGGCGAATGTGAGGGTAGACGCCATGGTAACTTGTGCACGTGGACCCAGCCGCCCAGCTGAACACAACCAAGGGACCAGCTGCCAGGGCCTGGAAGAATGAAGAAGACGAACTCCTAGAGGGCATCCACCCCAACAACCACCCTTAATTTGGCTGGGGGTGTGTGACGTCGGGGCCCATGTTCCCGCCGTCTGGAAGTACTGGAGGGGGAGGTCAGCAAGGTGAGCGCCCGAGGCGGTGTGTACGTGAGAGGACTCCGGCGCGAGCGGACGTCCGAGCTCCCTGAGGGCCGATCTAGTGTAGGGCTTAGCCTAGTGATGGTCGTGACGCGTGGTGTCCCGTGGGTTCGGAAGTGTTATTGTTTAAGTTAATAAAGTTGCTGTAATCTGAGCTGCGTTTGGTTCCTGAGTACACCCCCTTCGCCCCAGCTGAGCAGGAGGCGTGACATATGTGAAATGCGCATTGTTGATTATGGGCTTATTTATGTCATCTGCTTACTGCTTAAAATTCCTTCTAACCTGAACATTGCTTGAGGTAATAAATTATTTACTGTAATGCTCTTATATAGTGCTTGATATATAATACTATCTACTGACTAATATAAAAGACTATCCAATAATATAAAAATACATAGAGGAGATAGACAATATTGTTGAATTTGCACTGATCCATTTTCTTCCTTCCTGTTTCACTTTATTACCAATTTAGGATCGCTTGAATTAAGAAGTTAGTTTGATCAATGATCCCATATTAATTTAATTTCCCGTTAAATCTAGTCTTTGAAAATTAATAGTTATGAAGCTTAAAGTTCTACAAATATACAAACGTCCTTTAAAGATTATCTTAGTTTTAAACCCTGTAATGAAGAGAATTTAAATACTTGATACATAAAAACTTTGCACAATATACACGTAAATAATATCTTTATTTTCATTTACTATATATAAATACTTTATTAAATTTAAAAACTAAAGTTACTATTGAAATGTTTTAGGTATAATATTTTAATTGCATTAAATTTTCAAGCTAAATGCATTACCCAGTAGGGATAACTTCTGGCTCGTTTATACCTTCCAGTTAAACCAACTACTGGGCTCATCAATAACCGATGTTTCAATTAAATTTGTGCAACATTAAGGATGTCCAGTAACGGCACATCACTAACCGCATATGTTGTGATTCTGGGGTTCGTGGGCAATTCGATAGATATAGGCTACTAAGGAAGATGACTATTGGAGTTGGTGAGGTTTGTTCCCTAACCCCAGAGGTTCTTGCTAGCCTCATCAAGGTTATTGCCCACCCCCTGCCTAGTTTTGACTGGAGAGTCTCGTTTAGAGCTGGCCTCCCCTTCTTCCGGGGAGACTTCAAATTAAGTGCCCTAATTCTTCCTCATGGATCATAATAGGAGGCGGCCCCGATTCCCTAACCTTACCCATACTGAATATCCTGTCACTTCGTCAGCAGCGCAAAGGTTCTTACAGGACTGAGTGAAATTTATAAGCTTCTTGTCCTAAGAGAACAGAGCAAGGCTAAATGTAATCAGTCCTTGACTTTTTATAATTCAATAATAGAAACCTGCATGGTAAATCACTTAATAGTCACTTTTATATCTTTGCTGGTGAAAATTACTGAAAAGAAAATACTCATTTGTAATAATAATTTCTAATAGTCGATTGAATTGAATTATCTTCTACATATTCTTAAGCCGTGATATGTTAACCAATAATTTTTTATAACGTTTACAATTTATTTGTAAAAATTCATTTATATAAAAGCTGGAATTTTAATGAAACGGTTTAATAGTTTCATGACGTTGAACAAAATAAATCATTTATTTATTATCAATCTCCATTATAAGTAATATTTTACTATTTAATAATACGGGTATTATTATGTTTACGAATAATAAGTTTAGGACATAATACAAATTTTTACCTCGGTTTTACTGTAATTATTAAAACTATATAGCGAAATATTTCATATATAAATTCTAACAAAATTTAAACTCAAATTAGGTAGGTACTTTAAATTTGATTAAGATGTATATTAAATATTTAAACATCGATGTTTATCATACCTAACTAAAGTGTAAATGTTGGAAATGGTTGGTTCGCATGTCCTAAGAACGTCCAGAAACGTAAATTCTCATTATCTTTCGTTTTAACGACAGGGTATAAACTGGGGAATGTTAACTGGAAAATTTATTGGCATGGTTCTAAATTTTAGTTTTACTACCTATAAATGTTAAAAGATTTCTCTCTTGGAAATACCTTTTTCATACTGAATAATTGTAAGTACACATAGGACATATAATGTTGGTATAAGACATAAAATATAAATTTGTCCTTTAATTTTGTATATATTATTATGATAATCATACAGGGAGTCGTTGTTTAATAGTTATAATTTATGAGATTTACAGAGTTAGTTTTTATTAAAATATACTTTTTTGTGCACAATGGTGATATTCACAAGACGGAAAGAATTACTGTTTTATTATTGGCTGAGTTTTAGTAAAGAATATCTCAGATTGCATGGAATAGTTTTATTGATCTGCCTCAATATTCACGCGATATTTTGAGTCAAACATACTTGTATTTAGAATGAAGCTTTAATTCCACATAAGCAACTCCAAGTTTAAAACCCATGTCACTCTATTTGATTTGGCTGAGCGTTGTAGAAAATTATTTTTCAACGATAATGGGCAAGATAAAATTTAGAAATGTGTAAAATTTGTGAAAAAACATACTACGCTATTCATTATGATATTTAATATGATGCATAAAAACAAAAGTAGCCCAATGAGATAAAATGTACACTTAACATTTCCCACGCATACTCAGCAAAGTTGTAGCATACGGTGTGGCGTACTCCTACCTCGTACTATTCTTTACCTACCTTTGTAACTATACAACTAAGATTTTTGGAAGGGATCTACTCCTACTTATATATATATATTGAGTTTTCATTGGTGTTTGCCATTGGTAATTTAGGTTTGACCAATACATCTTAAGAATAGGAGGTCTTTTAAAGATTAATCTAGGAGTTGTTTTTAAAAATATCATTAGTTGAACTAGAATTTTGTAAGGTATAAAATGCTATTTTAAGAATATTTTCTTTTTTACATTAAGTTTATCTTTAAGTAATTTTCGTGGATAACCTCTTCTTAAGAATGCGTTCGTAATATCGTCAATGTATTTTTTCCAAGTCATTTGTATTACTACATAATTTTTGAGCTCTGCATGCTAAACTTTTTGGTATATTCTTCTTGATATGGCCTGGATGACAGCTGTCGTAGTTTAAATACTCCAAATTATTCGTTTGTTTTTACGTTTATTTTGCTTTTTAAATGTCCATTTTCAATAAATACTTCCATATCTAAAAATTTGACTAATGTTAAAGACGTCTCAAATGTGAATTTTAATTTTCAAAAATTTGTTAAATGTGTTTAAATATATATATATATATATATATATATTCAAAAAATTTTTTTAAATGTTCTGTTTAAATATATATATATATATTTAAACGTAAAACAAACGAATAATTTGGAGTATTTAAACTACGACAGCTGTCATCCAGGCCATATCAAGAGGAATATACCAAAAAGTTTAGCATGCAGAGCTCAAAACTTATGTAGTAATACAAATGACTTGGAAAAATACATTGACGATATTACGAACGCATTCTTAAGAAGAGGTTATCCACGAAAAATTACTTAAAGATAAACTTAATGTAAAAAAGAAAATATTCTTAAAATAGCATTTAATACCTTACAAAATTCTAGTTCAAACTAATGATATTTTTAAAACAACTCCTAGATTAATCTTTAAAAGACCTCCTATTCTTAAAGATATATTGGTCAAACCTAAATTACCAATGACAAACACCAATGAAAACTCAATACCAAAACAAAAAAGATCACATCTGTGTAATAAACCAAGATGTTTCATTTGTAAAATGTTACCAAATTCTTCAAAATTCACTTGTAGCAAAACACGCAAGGCATATCCTATCATCGGCAACTTGTCTTGTGAATCTAAAAATGTGATTTACCAAATCCAATGTAAAAAATGTCCAGCAGATTATATTAGCTCAACAAACAAATACCTTGAGGACAAGAATGACAGGACACTGATTTGATTATTAACACCAAGATTTAAAGAAAACTGTCGTCACTCATGGTCTAAATCACAATAAAACTTTAAAAAATACATATTCAGTCAAACCTATTTGGCAAGTACATACAAATTCAAACCCAATTTACCTCAGAACATTAGAACAAGCACAACAATTGGTTTTAAAGAGCAAAATTCCACATGGACTAAACATCAGATAACTTAGCCAAAAACGTCTAAATTTGAAATCAACATATGGAACAATTATTTAGTTCATGTCATCTGTATTTATTATTATTATTTATTCACTGTTTATTTACTTTCGTTTGTACTGTTTTCTTTTATATTTTTATATTTTATACAAATTTTTGCACCTGAAGACCGTTTTCCACCGAAATATAGTGCCAATGTTTTAAAAAACACTTTGTTTTAATTGTACAGTAATATACTAAAAAATAATATATATATACAATATATATATATATAAATAAATAATATAAATATAAACCCCGGTTCTGGGTATAACTGTAAGTGTATTGTGGATAGTATTAATGAAAGAAGCCATAAAAGTCGGAAAGAAATCCTGCTTCCAGCATTAGAGGTTCATAAACCCGTGGTTAAGCGATTCCCTAAGAGAAAAATTGTAACTTTGGGTATTGATGATTTGTGGGCTACAGACCTTGTTGTAATGATTAGGTTTTCAAAGGAAAATGATGGATTCAGATACATACTTAATGTAATTGATACGTTTTCAAAATATGCGTGGTCAGAACCATTAAAAACTAAAAGCTCACAAGAGTTTACTAAATCGTTTGGTAAAATATTAAGAAGAGCGAAATTGGTTTGGTCACAAACCTCCGAACCTTCTTCACACGGATAAAGGACGAGAATTTGTTAATAAGGAATTTAGAGAGTTTTTAACACAAAAATCTAATAAAGTTATACCATACTGAAAATGAGGAAATAAGTGCCATTATAGAGCGTTTTCCATAGAACTCTCAATGAAAAATTGAAAGTGCACTTTGAAATTCAAAAACTCTTTTAGGTGGGTGTCACATTTACAGAAGCTTCTACGTCAATATAACAGTAAATTTCATAGCACTATAAAGATGAGCCCATCAGAAGTGAATTCAAGCAATGAACAAACTTTAAGAAACATGTACGCAAACACTGGACGATGTCTAGTATTCAGACCCAGACTTTCGGTTGGAGACCGCGTAAGAATTACTATAAAGCAAGATGTATTTGGAAATAAATAGCGCAGAAATTGGACAAGAGAAATTTTTCGGATTGTGGCTGTCAACAAAACTTGCCCTGTTACCTACAAAATCGCAGACCAGTCTGGTGAGGAAATAATAGGATCGTTTTATGAAAAAGAGTTACAAAAAACTATGTTCTAGTTCAGAGTCAAATGTATTAATAATGCTCTCATCCTTCCTTCCACTCATCCCACTCACCCACCCTCTTCCTACTCCTCTTCCTTTTAGAGTCAAATGTATTAATAATGCTCTCATCCTTCCTTCCACTCATCCCACACACCCACCCTCTTCCTACTCCTCTTCCTATTCTCATTTATCCATACCTCATCCTTTTCCATCGTCAATCGCCCATACAATAAGAGAGTAGCCAGCTCTATAATAATGGCGTTTTCTCCTGCTAGCAAGCAAACAGCATTTCTCAATGCTACGGATGGTCTTCGAAGATCAACAGTCAAGAAATGTCCGAATTGTGGAGCAGAGGTTACTGCATCTAACCTATCCCGCCACCCAAAAAAAACAAAGAAGTGTATGTCAGCGTCAAATCCACCAGCTTATGCTTCTTCCAACGGATTCAATGAAAAACCTCCTTCGATGAAACAAGTATGTTCAAGGTGTGGCGCTGAAGTCAGGAACTCCTCCATGTCCCGCCTTAAAAAAACAAAGAAATGCATGTCCACGTTAGACAGACAAACTCTGGATTTTGATATGTCTATGTTGGAAAACTACGCTGAGGCTGTGAGTGACAATCAATTCCAGAACGTGATTGCTGATTTTTGATATGTCTATGTTGCCAGATTCCTATTCAAATCTCAGACCTGAAGAACAATACGCGATTGCTGATTTTGATTTGTCTATGTTAGACACTCCAGATTTATATTCCAAAATTAGAACTATACTTGGTCCATCTAACAGCTGACGCTCCAAAGTTTGAACCACCAGTAAAAAGGATACACCCCGATTCATCGAAAATTATATCAATACTTGGTCCACCGCCATTTGAAGTTCCGGATAAGTCAGACTATTCACTGCATATAACATATAGTCCTGTATACAATTCATCACTACATTTCCCAGAGAGTTACAACATACAATGTGCTTAGTCCGACCGATGTACGTGCTCAAACAAACCCCCAGAAGAAACCATGTCCAAAATGCAGTAAGGAAATAACGGTTTCCAACATGGCTCGGCACCAAAAATCTCAGAAATGTGCCAGAAACCAGCGTGGTATGGCATATAAACGAACGTCTGAAAAAGATGGAAATCAAACCAGCTTCTAAAAGTAAAATGTGTTTTTGTGAAACACCAATAGAGTCATCCAACTGGAACCGTCACAAACAATCGAAACGCCATATCCGTTTGTCAGCACTTCATGAAGGTCCTCGATACAGGAGTGAAATATTACCCATTACGAGACTGACACCAAGACTGCCGGCGCCTACTCCAGACATCAACATGCTGGTAAAGAAATACCCAAAACGACCAAGGGAAGTCAAACAAGTACCGATGGTCAATACAAACGACATAGCACTTGAAGCGATGATCTGAAAACCGACTAGACCACAAAAGATTCCTATAGGTGTGAAAAAGATTATTAGTGAGACACCGACTAGTACAATTAATAGTGAGAATTCGATTAGCCCTACCATGGAAGAGAGACAGCTTATGTCTGAAGCAGAATCACCTTCAACACCTCATCTGGTTCCGGTACGTACTCCAGAGGAGTCACAGACAATACTTGATGAAATATCAGAAGTCTAGTCGGAATTCACGGGAAGATTGAAAACGTATGTGATTATGAACAAACGTGGGATCAAAGATCCAAAAATGTTTCTTGAGACATGCAAACCACTCGTTGTTGAAAAACTTCAGGAAGCTGTAAAAGAAAAAAATCTTAAGGTAAACATGGTTTTATCATGCTGAATTCAAGAAAATAATAAACGATGTGGAGGTGACTCAAGTCATGAACTTTAAAACAAAAAATGAAATTCTTTACCCGACAACGTCTCTGTCTGACTATAACTCAGCAAAACTTAAGATGTTGGTTGAGATGGAGGAGTTTGAGGCAAACGGTTTTTCAATTGTCACTAAAAAGTGTGAAAGACTTGGAGATCAGAGTCAACCGATACGTTCCTTTTCACGGATCCAGCTATGTCGTTCTACCAAAACAGATTGAATCCAAAAAGGCTGTTATTAATGTAAAAAACTAAGATCAGAAATGTTTTATGTGGTCTATTCTGGCAGCTTTACATCCAGTTAAGGTTTCATCCAGAAAGAATCAGCAATTACGAACCTTTCAAAACGAGAGCTGCTTCATGCACTAGCAACTTGCGAATGCCCCATGAAACTTGATGATATAGCAAAGTTTGAAAGACGTAGTGGAATTTCTGTTAATGTCTATGCTTATGATGACAAGTTCGATATATTCCCGCTGAGAATAACTGATGGAAAAACATGTTAATCTACTGTTTATCAGAGAAAAAACAAACATTCACTACTACTGGATCAAAGATATGTCCCGTTTGGTTAGTTCACAGATCTCACGAAATGGACATAAGATTGTGGATATGCAATAGGTGTTTCCAACACTTTACGAGAGAGGATTTACTCATCAAGCATAGAGAAGACTGTAACACACACGATGCTGTGAAATCGGAACTACCAGAGCCAGGAACTGTAATTAGATTTAAAGATTTCAATTGCTCAATGAGAGTGCCCTTTGTGTATTAAGCAGACTTTGAATGCTGTCTAGCACCTATTTCAACATGTCAACCATGTAAAGTGGATTGTAATGGTAATCACAAGTCGTTCACTATTAAATATCAGAAACATAATGCCATTTCCTTCTGTATGTATGGGTGGGTGTCAGAGGACGGGCTTTTTTTCCAAACCACCGATTAAATACTTTGGAGACGATGCTGCACTTGTATTTGTAAAATCATTGATTGAGGAGTCGATAAGGATTAATGATGAACTTTACAAGAGTGAAGCAATAGTTCCCCATGCAGTTGATGACAAAAGAGCAACAGGAAATGTTTGGATCTACTACTACGTATCATATCTGTGGAAATTTTCTTAGTGATGATCGTGTTAGAGACCATAAACCATTTGACGGGTTTGTTTATAGGAGCAGCTCACAACAAGTGTAACATAAAATTTCAAAAACCCTAGGTTCATACCTGTTTTTCATTCATAATTTAGCAGGTTACGACACTCACCTATTCATTAAAGAGTTTGGTAAGTTCCAAAATCGCATATCATTGAATACCCAACAAACGGGGAGCGGTACATTTCCTTTACGGTCAGTGTTGGAAGGTAGAATTGAACTACGATTCATCGATTCATTCAAGTTCATGTCACAAAGTCTCGATAGGTTGGCAAAGAATCTGACTAGATCTCAATTCAAACACATCTCAAACATATTACAATGGTAAGGAACCTCAATTTATTGCTACGAAAAGGAGTGTATCTTTACGACTACATGGACAGTATAGAAAAATATAGTGAAACATCACTACCTAGTCAAGAAGAATTTTACAATAGACTGAATAAACAACACATAACAAATGAAGATTACAAACATGCGTGCGATGTATTGAACCGCCTTTTAACATTCAGAACATGAAAGAATATACAATGCTATATAACGAAACCAATGTCTTGCTGCTTGCAGATGTTATGGAAAACTTCAGGATGTATGTCTCAATACATACAAATTAGATCCTGCATGGTATTTCACAGCACCTGGGTTGGGCTTAGAACGCAATGCTAAAAATTACAAAAGTCGAACTGTCCCTATTGACTGACATGGATATGGTACTCATGGTTGAAAAGGGTATTCGTGGTGGTATTTCACAGTGTTCTCATCGATATGCGAAGGCAAACAATCCCTACATGAAAGACTACGACAAATCGAAACCAAACAACTACCTCATGTACTTGGATGCAAACAACCTGTAATGGGTGGGCAATGTCTGTAAAACAACCTTATATACAAACTTTTCAGTGGAGTCAGTTACAGACATCGATGTAATGAAAGTTAGTGACGATTCACCCCACAGGCTACATATTAGAAGTTGATTTGGAATATCCTGAAGAACTACACGACGTACACTCTGATCTACCTCTCGCTCCAGAACGTAGAGTCCCACCAGGATCGAAAATGGCAAAGCTTCTCACAACTCTCTACAGCAAAGAAAAGTATGTCGTACACTACAAAAATTTAAAGCTTTATTTGAGTCTGGGTATGGAACTAAAAACATGTTCATAGAGTTCTTAGTTTCAGTCAAAGCAATTGGTTGCAACCGTACATTAATCTGAATACCATGGAGCGTACAAAGGCGAAGAAATGATTTTGAGAAAGACTTTTTCAAACTAATGAACAACTCAGTTTTTGGAAAAACTATGGAAAATATGAGAAATCGTGTGGACATTTGTTTGGGTACTAAATCCAAATTAGTGGAAAAGATGGGTTAGCAAACCGAACTTTAAGAGTCGAACCATCCTTACAGAAAACCTAGTTGCTGTACATTTTAGTAAAGAAAAAACTTTTGTTTAAATAAACCTATTTACGTAGGTATGAGTATTCTAGACATATCCAAGACACTAATATATGATTTCCACTACAATGTAATGAAAGAGAAGTATGGATCTAACATAAAAATGGTGTACACCGATACCGATTCCCTGGTATATGACATCAAAACGAAAAACATCTATGAAGACGGTGAAACATTTAATTGGATTATTTGATACAAGTGGCTACCCCAAACCCCAACCAATATGGGCTTCCCTACACGTAAACAAAAAAGTTCTGGGTAAAATGAAAGATGAACTTAATGGTCGAATCATGCGAGAGTTTGTAGGACTACAATCCAAGATGTATGCGAGCAATACAGAAGACAAACATTTCATGAAGAGGTCTAAGGGCGTGAAAAAAGCTGTAGTAGAAAATGAAATTACCTTTAGCAACTATAGAGACTGTTTGTTTTAGTAACATCGAGCACTACAAAACAATGAATACAATTCGGAGTCAAGCACACAATCTCTACAGCGTAGAACACCATAAAGTGGTACTTTCATCAAAGGACGACAAGCGTTTCGTACTCGAAGACAATATCCGAACCCCTAGCATGGGGTCATCATAGAATATGCGAAAACTGGTAAATTTTAAAATGTATGTAAGAGAACATACTATGGAAATTCAAGTGTATTGCAGAGAGAAATTCGAAGACCAATTTTTACCTAGAGCGTTTACGGTGTCTTATTGTAGGACCGTCCTGGAAGTGGTAAAACGAACTTGTTATTGAATTTCATTTACAACAAAAAATGGAGTTCCGTTCAAGAATCTATACGTGTTTAGTCGTTCAATAGAACAACCTGCATATGTAGATCTGCGTTGAACAATACAGTAGATTAGAAAAAATAAACCATAGAAGACACATAGCGTTTTTCTATTCGTCCTGTCAAGATCTCATTTTCTATCGATGACTGCAAACCAAACTCACTTGTGGTATTCGATGACTGCCTCCTAGAAGAGCAAACTAAAATCAAAGACTATTTTCATTAGAGGACGTCATAAAGGGATTTCTTGTGTCTACCTGGGTCAGAGCTATGGTCGGGTTGATATGCAGGTCATACGAAACAATGTTTAATCTGTTGTGTCTGTTTACAATGAACAAGTACTATACAAAGAGAGTGTTCCAGGACTTTGTAGGTTCTGACATGACGTTCAACCAATTTGAGGCTCTCTGTTTTGAGTGCTGGAAAACACCTCATGGATTCATAATCTATACAATACAACAGCTAAACCACAAAAAAGGAAATACATGTGCAATTTAAAAAGGAAACTAAGTGTTGAGTATTACTTCGTTGTACAATGTTACAGCAAACGTAATTTGACGTTCTCTAAACGTAATTTGACGTTCTCTAAACGTAATTTGACGTTCTGAAAACGTAATTTTGACGTTTCTCAAAACGTAATTTGACGTAAATTTGACGTTCTCTAAAACGTAATTTGGACGTTTTCTAAACGTGATTTGACGTTCCAGTGTAAACGTGACTTGAAAGATTTGAAGAATAACTCTGTATCTATTACTATAAGTATACAACATGGCGAATAAACTAGATGCAAAAGAAGCAAGGCGACTTGAAAAAATTCAGAGTGTCTTGGCTGCAAAGTTCAAACGTGCTGAACAGGATTAATTAAAAAAACTTCTCAAACAAAAATACTATATCATAAGATGCTAATGAGACGTCTGCCAATCATAACATATCAATAACACATGATCGACCGCTCACTGTTTCTAAAGCTAGAAAGTTGGATGAGTTCAACCGGAAATTACAAAGTGAGTTTGCTCAGAACCCATTTCAAAGAGTTAGAAGATGTTCGTGATAATGAGAAAAAGTACGAACCAATCACCAGAGCCATTAGGGAACAACAACATAGATAATTGGAAACACAAAAGATACGTAGTCAAAACCAGATGAAAACAGTTGGTAAGATTTCAGCCTCAAGCATCAGATCGTCGAACGTTTGAGGATGTAGATTACGATGATGAGCCAGAAGTACAACCTCAAGAGCAATCGATGAAATAGTTGATAAATTCTAAAGTAGTAACACTTGGTTCTCTAGGAGCCCGATACCTTCCAAAATCCAACGACAAACAGTTTGGTATTTGGTACGATGAAAATCTAGAGCAGCCTATGAACGGTTTCCGAACCGATTACATTTGATTATGATGACATTATATTAGTCACAACTCTCAAAAGAAATACAAAGGGACTGAGGGTCTTTGGAGATTGTTGACGAAAAACAATATAGTAGAGAAGGTACTGTACACCGATGAAGACTGGAACTCTTACAAGGACATATTGGTGAGGAAAAACTCGCTTTTTTCCAAAGGAAACAATCCCAAAAGTAGTCGTCCCCAAATCAAGTCAAGGACTAAAGTGGAAACATATGATAAAACCTATTCAGGATGAGTTGGTGAATGGAAAAGTGGCAAACAATTGGTTTCAGGGTTAAAGGTTTACAATAAAATGTCCGGTCGAATATAGGTACATAAAAGAACTTCAAAGACCTCATTGACAGGTTACACTACATTCAAGCTCAGGAAGAAGCTGGGAACAACAACTTTCATATGAAAAACTGTCTGTGGTTGATTTCCTTCACGATGAAAATGGAAGTACCTAATTGCTATACCTAAAGGGTTGAAGTACCTAGTCAGATGTTTTGTCTGTTTTGCCTGAACATGTTATAGAAGGTAAAGGGCTTTTGAACGAACATCATTAACAAGTTACCATTCGAGTTACATGCGCCAAAGAACTGGAATCTTGATACGTACAACTACTGTAGACCTGGCACCCAGCTTGACAAGAGACTTGCTAGGGGAGATAAGGGAATTAACCTCCTCGATGAAGCTAATAAGAAGCATGAGATATATGGTATAGGGATCATAAAAACACAGAAGAGGTGGGAGGCGAGAAAATATTACAAAAGAAAGCTTGGGAGAGGGTTACCTCAGATGATGCTGACTTGAATAAGCGTATGGTCGGCCTAAGCAACAACAGAAGAATGTGGTTGAAACGTAAAACTCGGTATGGGGTTAGGAACTTCAGGATGTATCTACCCATCAGATATATAAAGCAATGAAAAGCAAATATTTTTTACCCACTAATATATTAAGAGAGGATACTATTAGAACAGTGGATCAGTGGTAAAACCAGTGACTGATGAGAAGAAAGCTGTATATTTGAATTTTCGAGCGGTTATAGCAAGAAGTGAGTAATAAGTAACATGCAATGCCAGTTTTCAGAGCTTAACTTCAATGCACCCAACAACAATACAACATTCAAACTGGGATCATGGAGACGTCAATTTTATGATTTCAACGCATAATGTACCACATTCAAGTGAAAAGTAATGTGCAAAAAAATTCTGATGGATACTGATTATTCAAAACTAACTCTCACCGTCAGAACACTTAGTAGATAACTTCCGCGGTCCTTCTTTGTTTTGCAAGAATAGATGCTGAGGAAACACAAAATACATTGATCGGACAACAGCGTAAGAACTCCTCTGGCACTCACCAAGCACTATAAAGTGGGATTGTTAGTTACAGTAACACTGAAAAAAAACAAACACTCCTCAAGGTAGTGGTTTCTCCATCATTCGTTTTAACAGGAGGTGGGAAGTTTGAGGCTAACTCGGCACACTTCCTCGCGGCATTTAGTATTAGGGTTCTTTGACCACCTAACGTTACCCGATGTGACAATGGAGGTTTTGAAAGATCAACATTTACTAGGAATGAAGATAATGATCGCATTGTTTCACTGGAAAGGAGCGAGGGTCCCACCCAGCAACGGATCCTGGCGATGGGAAAATTGTGTGATAGAGTCGTTTGTTGTTAACGAGTCCCCATAGGCGATTATACCCATCACTTTCCAAAATCCAGTTAGATTGATGGTTTGAAAACATTTTGTGGAGTGACAAGGATGCTTTAGTCTACTCACTTCTTTCAATGGCAATGCATCGACAAAAGAGGGGTTGTTCGGTTCATTTCGTTTGTTATTTTCCCTGTCCCATAAGGACTATGTCTCTGCATATCCTTGGGGAATTGATTCCATTTTTAGTAAGGTCCTCAAGAAAGACCATCTACTACTAGATTCCACGTAGACGGTACAGGATGCCTCCTTTAGGATCCCCTTGTGGGGTGCGTCACAAGCGAGTTCTTTCATTAAGTGGGCACAGCTGGCCCTTTGCCACCGGCACAGAGCTGGCTCGGGGGGCCACGTCCCTTGCCCAATTACCATCGCAGTAAAGAAAGCATTGTCAAAAGCTCCTTCAATTTATGAAGGTGCACAATGCCAATTCCTTGGCGGACAGGTTTCCTAAACCCTACTACTAGTTGGGCAGTGCTGATTCACGGATTTCCCTTGCTGGATTCATGTTGGTTGCGATAAAGGGAGTGTTTGAGAGAACTCCCTTTCTCAGGTGCCCCCCCACCAGCCTTTCAAAATTTTTTCGTAAAAAAACGAAATAAACTGATGGGACAAAAAGATTTAGGGACAGAATGTCCGCCCCTTTTTAGGGATGAAAAACCACCCTGTTGAGACCCCAGACTTGTGGTATGTACCATAAGCTGGCTCGCCCTAAATTTTCACAAAAAGGGTGGGAGATTCTCCGGCCCTTGTTGAACGGGGCCCGGAAAGATTCCATCCCCTCCGCAGATATGAAAGGGGAAAATTTTAGAAATTGCCCTTTTGGGTTTTAGAAATACAAATCCCCATTCCCCCCACCACGAAAACTCTTCCTACCTCCCCTTTATTTCTTTCCCAGGTCGCATCTCAAAGATAAATCGGGAAGTGAGTCCCCAAAGGAGAAGTTTGGGCTATCACTAGACCGGAAGGTGTTGACCTCCTGGGACCTTAATGACCCCAAGTGCCGGTTGGGACCTGAGGCTAGTAAACTTTTTGCGGGTCTAGCTGCCGCGCTTAAACTCATTTACCTTTTTGGAAACTGCCTCCAGGTTTTGTTTTGCCTTTTTAATTGCTTGGCTGATTCTTTTAGGCTCTATAAAAGGACTCCCAGAAGGGCTCCCTTTTGCTTTGATTTACGCTTCCTGAACTTAGCCCTTTTTTGCGAGCGAGGTCCGCAGTCCACCATTTTGTATTGGGTTTTTCGACTCTTCCCCCGTCGCAATGGAAAATTGCGGGGACAGATTATAGCTTCGAGGTCGAAGCTTTTCTGTTATGTCTGTGAACATCGCCCCCCTTTCCCGCCTACGATCCCAATGTGCTGAAGGTCAGATTATATCCAACCATCAGTCCTCCTGGGATTGCGATAGGGACCTCTGCCCCCACTTGCAAGTTGAACGGATATCCTGGATCCGATAAGAGGCCCTTCGCTTTTCGTGCCACTTTTAAAACCCTTCCCATTTAAAAAAACCCCTTTTCAATTTTTAACAAAACTTCTTTTCTAAATTGTGTTGCTAAGTAGGGCGGTTACCTTATTACATATAAATAGGGCCCAATTAGAAAAATTGTAAAAAGTGCCCCCCCCTGGGGTTAGTGTTGGGGTGCTGCCCCATCCAGCAGGAGTGAGGGCGGTTTGGGCGTCACCAACCCAGAAGAAGTTTTACGTTCTGGCTTGTTTCTTTTCCCCCCCCGGAGTCTTTGGTCTCTTGATGGAGGGATTCCCCCGGGATCATATGGCAAGTATACGGAGGCCTACAATTGTGCTCTGCACTATCCCCTTTCTTCCAGGTCAATGTGCCCCTAATCTCCCCAGCGAAAATTGGTTTTAGGGTTAGAAAATCCAAGCCTCTCTTCAACAGGGGTCAGGCCCGCCATCCCCTTGGTGAACCAGGTTCTTTAAAAAATGCCCGATCAAATCCCCTCCTGGAGGAAAAACTGGCAGAAGGCTGCCGAGGCAGTACTACTGTGCTGGAGGTTTATTTTTAGAAATCGTGGCTTGTCCTTGACGCGAGGAGACAATTGAGACCTGCCAGAGTCCCAGGGTTGGCCCCTTTCGTTGGAAACCTTCACAGCCTTGGTGCCCAAAACCTCGCCAGGAAACAGACGAATCCGTAACCTTTCGGTCTGGCTTGGATGGAAGGATTTCCCCCTCGTTTTCATTTAGGTTGGGATTCTGTTTTTGAAAATTTCAAATAACCCTTTTTTTAGGGGGTCTTCTTCGAAGCTTGGTGAGCTCTGAAAAACACCTAGTGGACTCAAAAGTCCCCACGCGACCCACTCTCAGAGAGATTCACCCCAAGGTTTTATTCTTTGTATAACTTTTTCCAGGGCCCAAATTTGGGGTCTCTTGAGGCTGGAACAATTAAAAAACCACCTTTTTCTAGGGGAGGTGCCCGCAAACGAGGAACGGAACCACCTCCGGGGTTGGATTTCTTCCAAATTGCGTTCCTCGATGGCTTCCCTTGCTCTGCCTAAGCTTCACCTCCGGGTATCCTTCGGGGCTAGGCCATTTTGTCGCGCGAAACCCCTCTGTAGTAGCCTTGGGTGGCTTCCAGACCTCGGGATCGTTTTCCTTTTTTTCCCCCCTCCTTTTTCCCCTCACAGATTGGGGGCCAATTTTCCCCTGGGGGTTTACCCCCCCTCCCCCCCTTTACCCCTTTCCCGGAGTTAGACCTCTAGTTCGGGGTTTTTTTTTCTTCTTTTTCCCCCCCCCTCCACTTTGGGGGCAAAA
>NW_025782317.1:0-35445 GCF_021130785.1 Homalodisca vitripennis | reverse complement strand
TCCCTCATCTAGAGTGTCTTGTTTTAAAATCTAAATTTTTACCATCGGATAGAAACGTTCTCTAAAGAACGATATCGACATTCTCCATAATAATTCAAAAAAACTTGTCTGCGATTACTTCTTGAGAGTACTATGGATAAAAGCCACAAATTTCCCCTTTCGATAAACCTGTCCCACTTACAATTAGATGGAGTCCAATATTTCCTTTTGGCGACGACAATATCAACGGACGGGGGCGAAACAACCAACAACGCACAACAAAGCATTCACCTGCATATTTTTAAAACTTAGTTTATATGGAATCATGTTTTGCTGCTCTTCTACGTTCACTTTTAAAAAGCAAGGTATGGGTCAATCCATTTGAAATCACCCAGGGTCATGTTGACTCAACACTTTTTTAATTTTGCCTAATCTTTTTTCTTAAGAGTTGTCCCAGTGGGTAGACAATCACAAAAACACTATTTTGGAAAAATTTTACACAGGCCATAGTTTTTTTCCTTAAATGGGGCCATTTTTAAAATGGCGGTTTTATAACAGATTTTTAGTAACAAATACGGCGGTTTGCGAAAAGTTTAATTTACCAAGCTATTTTTAAAGTATAATCAAGAATAATTTTAAAGACCAGTGTGTTCTAGTAATAAAATGAAACTTACTAATTTGACATCTATAATAATATTTCTTTTGTACAAAGAAAGTCAGTCAAACTTGTTATGCAAAATCCTCGGGATAAGGAAAATAACAAATTGGGGGGGACACAATTGTTAACTTTTTAAGACCATAAAAGTATTTAGAGGGAAAAGAGATTCACTACTAATATTTTATTTCTTTGCTAATAACTAATATAACTACCTACTAAAAAAGTTTTAGCCCTGAGAATGCTTTCCTTTTTTCTAGAGCTTTTCAAAAATGGCCGAACGCCTAATAATGTCAATTTTCTAGGGTTAATAACTTAAAAGGGACTCAATGAAAATTTTACAGAATGTTCTTTATACAAATAGGAATATCTCATAAAAAATTATGACTGAGACTTAACTACATTTAGAGATATACAGCATTGAATTTCAGTTTAAAAGCGCTACCCTTTTTCTCGCTTGTGCTGTACCAAGTTAGCAAACAAGGGCTTGTTTAAATCATTATGTTAACAATAAACTTGTATTTAATGCTCAAAACATTATATTCCTCATTTAAACCTACTTAGGATTTACAATAAAAATTATTTAAAACCAGAAAAATAATTGTATAAATAAACAATACTCATAACCACAAAATAGCACTTGCGCGCTTTAGGAAAAACAATTTCCTTAGATCTATTATACTGTCAAAATGTACAAACGTTTTAATTTATGATCTAAAATATAATATTATTAAATACATTTTATAAAATACATGACGTAAAAAATATATGTATCCAGACCTGAGGAATATTTTAAAATAGTAACTCATAATCTTACACAATTGGTATCATGTTGCAAACAAAGTCAATGAGTTTTGCAGGGATTGAGGTGTAGACAACTGCAACTGTCAATACAGCCTGTCTGTATTTGCATGTCCCTGCAAGTGGTGACATGAACCTTCCCCCCCTCACATTCAATGCTTGGACATAGATGAAGCTCAGTTGGTGATAGTTCTTTGACTTGTGATCATTTCCTGTCAGTGTTGATTAAAATTTGGATTGCCAATGCTCTGTTTAGCGTATAATTAATAACATTAAATATGAGTTGTTTTGTGGGTGAACTAATAAGTGAACAGTGCCATAAAAGAACATTAGGCTACAAAAAAGAAGTGCCTCAAGAATTAATTAGGGTGAGTGACTTGTCAGCTGAAGAAACAATGTTTGCTAAAATTAAGAATTTCGAAAGAAATTACTAATATATGCCACTATTACAAAGATAAATATTTAGACAAATACAACCACATTTATGGGTAAAATATGTTGTGACCCATTTGGTTACCACAAAAAACCAGTTAAGAATGGTTTGCGTAAAATACTTATGGATCACCCTTCAAAGAGAAAAAATGTAGAAATCAACCTGATTCCTGGACAAGCTCTATGTCCAACATGTGCAACAAAAATATTTGTTGAGAAACCAGTTGAAGAAAAGGTGGATTGTGTTGAAAATGACCCTGAATTCCATCCTCAGCCTTTTGAATTAGTTGTGGATAACCCTTTGCATAAAGTAGAATCCATTTATGAAAGCCTTGGAACTATCTCCTTTGTGTAAAATAATTAAGCTTAACACAGAACAGCGACTGTCAGCTTTATAAAGAAAAAACTGATAAAATTACAAGTGCAGTTAAGAGAAAATTGGAAGAATCTTTCCATAAGGATTTAGAAGCCCCAAGTCAAAGTAGTACAGAAAATATAGAAAGTGAGTATGACATACTTATTACCAACTGAAAGAAAAATTCAAAGATTCTAGTAAAGATGATAAAATTAAAATAATTAGTCTATGGCCAAGATCATGGTCAAAGCAAAAAATAATTCAGGAATTCGATGCTTCTGAATACATGGTAAAGTTAACAAGACAACTAACAAAGGATCAAGGTATCTTACCACATCTATCAAAAAGAAATGGTGGCAACAAAATAAGTGGAGTTGTTAAAAAATAGTGTAAAAGAATTTTACGAGGATCATGAAAATAGTCGCTTATGTCCTGGTAAAAAAGAGTGTGTTTCAACTTTTATTGACAATGTTAGGGTGCATAAGCAGAAAAGGTTAATTCTTCTCTTACTGAATGAGCTCTATAGCCTCTATAAACAGAAATACCCTAATCACAAGATTGGTTGCTCTATGTTTTGCGCCCTGCGACCAAAGTGGTGCGTACTTCCGGGTTCATCAAATACACATAGTGTAAGCAGCACCAAAAACGCAAAGATTATGATCGAAGGAGCGAAGCTGAATGCCAATTATAAAAGACCTTATATCTTTCATGGTTTGTGACATTGAGAATGAAAAATGCATGCTCGACTCTTGTGAAAAATGTCCTGGACCAGATACTCTAGTTCTAGTGTCTTAGAAAATGAACTTGATATCTTACCTGACGAAGTAGTTTTTATAACAATGGGTGCAAACCGATAGAGCTGAGCTCATAACACAGGAAATTCCCAGTGAGGAATTTTTACATTATCTTGTTGAAAAAGCTTGTGCATTTAAAATCCCACCACTTTATCTCAAAAGCTCAAGCTCAAAATTTCAAGGAATCAAAAGAAAACCTGACAGAAACTTGTTGTTTAGTGATCGGGGACTTTGCTGAAAATTATACATTTACCGTACATGATGAAATGCAAAGTTTTCATTGGACTAATACCCAAGCGACTCTCTCCATCCCTTTGTCAATCTACTTCAAAAAAACAAGGCAAAGTATATTGCAAATCTATTTGTGTAATTAGTGACCACCTTGATCAAAATATCACGACTGTGTACACCATTTCAACATCACCTAATTAGTGAAATAAAGAAGATAAACCCTAATTTTGAACTGGTAATTTACTTTAGCGATGGAGCAAGCAGCCAGTACAAAAATAAGAAAAACTTCAATAATGTCTGCCTACACAAAAATGATTTCGGTTTAAAAGCAGAATGGAATTTCTTTGCCTCATCACAACGGGAAGAATATCTTGCGATGGTATTGGGGGAACCACGAAACGAGAAGTTACAACTTCATATCAACAATCCAACCAGGAAAGAAAAAGGGAGATCCCCTTGTGACAGATTTGAGGTGTAATTCAGTACAAGCCTGAAGGGAAAGTGAGATTTAAACTGTCCTTTGCAGATGAATTTTTGAACCTTCCATGCAGGATCAAAAAGCCAACAGATGTTCACCTTGAAGCCCCTGCATACAGCAAAAATTCCAATTCAGTCCAGAAAGTGTATGGATCTACAAGAAATGAAAATCTGTGCTGCCGAAAGATGTGCATTTGTTTTATGACAGACTTCCTCACTACATAAAAAACTCCAGCAAGATTTTGTAATGGATGTTTGTGCACTTGCATTTTAAACGTATCTTAAAACATTAAAAGGAATTTTAATGAAAATGTTATACTAAAACTAACATTAATTTAATATTAATTATATAACAATGACATTCTAGAATACATTGTATCCTGGCAACTATAATTAAGTAATGATAATAATAAAGAAATCTTCTTTCTTGAATACACTATTGAGTTTATTGAAAACCTTGTATATCAACTATTAAGAATAAGAAACCTACGTATAATCTACAGAAGATAGAAAGCCACGTAAATAATAGAGTACCTAAAGTAGAAAACCTCGTATGTACATTTTTAAACGAAATAATAAGAGTTTTACAACAGAATTTTGAGTCTTTTTTTATATACAGTGAAACATAATTATTTATATTTTAGTACAAAAAAATTCTCTACAGTTTTAATAATAGGTAACAAATCAGTTTTTACCTCCTCCTGTAAAAATTTAGTATTTGTGATTTACGAGGTTTTACAATTAAGGTGACGATATGCCAATAGACGCGGAATGAAATATTCTTTCTTCCAGTGCACACAGAAAGTCATTAAAACGAATAGTTGATTTACTATGAATATTCTAAAAAGGGTCAATTCTAAAGTTGTAAACCAGCATATTTTATGGCAGGTTAGTACAGTAAAATTAATACAGTTACTTATTAAAAAAAAAAAAAATGTGTAAAGTGAAAGAAACGATCTACCGGTACAATCTTTCAGCGAAACGAAAGAGATGAATCACGGCGTCGCATCAAGACCAACCCAACCCATCACTGTCGGCCATTGTCTTGTAACTTGTTGCACCACAGTACATTACGCGTGTGTTCGTTCCATTGCGCTTTGCTATAAAGTTTAAGTGCATAGCGATTTAGTGAAGTGATTACCTGTGAAGTGTTTCTGAATAAATCTATAAAGCTTTTGTTGGAATAACTATTGATCTGTTTTATATTTGTTGTCAGTCACATGTTTCTTTGGATTTCACAACATATCACATGTTCTATTTGATATATTATTATTTAGAGTAATTTATAAACATCATTCCTAATATTGATTTATAACGAGTATTACACACGTAAAATTGTAAATTACTTAGGTGTCAGTTGCGTTTTTATACATTTTCAAAAGTTGAGACCTAAGTTAGGCATGAACATGAAAATTATTTACAAGTTACAAATTATTCAGAAATATTTTTTTCCAAACATTAGAATACAAGTATTAGAGATAGGCCTACGTCTAATTTGATAATAATTCATAATTTAGGTCATAGTGGCCTATCATGTATAAACATTTTTTTTTTTTTCAATTTTAGAGCTGTGCCAGAACCAAATTTGTTTACTTTTATTAGAAGTAGTGCGACATCAATCGGAAATTATGATTTACTATTACTTCTAATAAATTACTTTGTACACAACAGATCAATAGCTAGGCCTACTATGGCAGAGAATATAGCGGACCAACAGTAGCGAGGTCGACAGGCTCCTGCTAGACTCGGAGGATGAAGAAGATAACCAGGCCATACCAGGTCCTTCAGGGGAGCAGACCACTTAAAACTCACTTTTTTGTTTTATTTCAGTTTTTTAAATAGCCTGAAATTTCCTCTTTACAATGGTATATAACATGTATATTGTTTTCTTTTGATAAGTTAGCTTAAAAAATATTTTCTAACGGCTTGCACGCACATGTTCAATCCTCACAATCAAGAACTAAGCGCGACGCAACCGATCGTGCGTTTCTCGTACACCAGTTGCTATTATTTACTTGTTATAGTACTTCAATGAAACTGCTACATGATCAACATTATTTTAAGAGGCATTGAACACCACGGCTCTTTCGACAGCTGTATTTTTGTTTTGTTTTTACAGTTTTAGTGGTGGTGTTTGTGTTTACAAGAAACAAATCGTTATGATTCAGTGTGAAAACCCAGTTTTGCTGTTGTGTTCACTTTATTTTACTTTTAATACTCGTGGAAAGTGTAGTTATTTTTGTGTAAAATGGTTTCTCATCGCTCAATGGTGTAGTTACCGTAACCAGTATAACAACTGGACAGGTAATAGATGCAGAAGTAATGTCAAAATTCTGTCAATGTAAAGGGAGATTAGATTAAGATCATGACCCTAAATGTATTGCGAAACTATTCCATGCGGTGGCATGGAAGTGGAGGGAGTGAAAAAAAATGTTTGAACGTTCAGAAACAAACTATGGAATAAGATATAAATATTACTTGGGGGACAGAGACTGTAAAGGCTAAGAAACTGTGAATGTACTAAAACCCTATGGACACGATTTTTAAATTGAAAAAAATTAAGTGTGTAGGCCACGTCCAAAAGCGGATGGGCAAACGGACTTTCAAACAAAAAAACTCTAAAAGAGTTCTTGCAGATGGGAAGAATTTATGTGGTAAAGGGAGATTGACTGGGTATGCTATTGATACTGTACAAATCTACTATGGCCTGGCAATCAGGAGGAATGCACAAAAAGGCATACAAGCTATGAAGACTGCAATATGGTCAGAGTATTTTCACCTTGCATCAACTGATGACAACCCTCAGCACGCAATGTGTCCAGAGGATGCTGAGACATGGTGTAACTATCAAAAAGCAGTTCTTGAAAAGGTTGAATACAAACATGCAGAGCACACCCACCTACCATCAACTCTGTTCTGGAAGAAATAAAAACAAATTTTTAGAGACCTCGCCAATCCTATTCTCCTCGTTGTGTGCCCATGGTGGAACTCAAAACATGGCGGAGTCTCTGAACAATGTAATATGGGGCCGGATCCCAAAAAAAGTATTTGTCAGATTCTCAACATTAAAATTAGGTGTGTATGATGCTATTGCAGCGTATAACAAAGACAACGTGACAAAGTGCCTGATATTCAAACTTATGGGTCTACCTGCTGGCAAAAACTGTGTATCAGCAATGAAGATGTTGGACAACCGAAGAGTGACTAAAGCGGACAAGGCACTGGAAGAAGTTCAGAAGAAGTGTAGGCAGAATGTTAGCCTAAAAAGAAGACAGTTGGAAGATGCGTTTGAAGCTGAAGAAGATCATGACAACCCAGCTTATTCACCTGGCCACTACTAACCGGTAGGTGATTTTATTTGGTTTCGGAAATGTTCATTTTTTATTTATATAGCCTACGCTATATGTTAACAAACCGTATATTACACTTTTAAAATTAAATAACCTACACATTCAGACCATTTTAGATCAGAGGTATTGAAAAAACAAGTCTAGCATTTCTTTCTGTTTATTTTACTAATTCTTTTTGGAATCTTGCAGAATACGAAGAATAGAAAAAGCCTTAGAGGAGCTTTACAAGAGGTACATCAGCAAAGTAACAACTGTAAAAGATAAGATTAATGAATAAATATGCAATAGAGAAGCTTCAGGCAGTATAGTTTATTTACCTGTTCATTACAACTTTTTTAGTGTTACTTTTCAACATTTTCTTCATTTTCCGAAACTATATTTTTTTTATGTATATGTACCTGTAACTCAGTAACCGTTAATAGTAAAGACATGAAACTTTTTACACAACTTTAAGCTATCATAATACAACTTTATACCAGAGGGTTTGTAAAAAATCGTCGTGCAAGAGACATAGTGTCGTAACTACAAAATCGGCGATTTTGAGATAAGACTGCTTTTCCACTAATGTTGATGTGCTCTATTGAATAGACATAATGTCGTATCTGTATCTCTTGTCGTTTTACCAGTAGAGCTACCTTAAGGTTGGTTGTAACTAACTTTATCACAATTATACAAGGAACATACTGACGTATCTGTACTTACGACACTATGTCTCTCAAGCGTAATATTTGTTATTCAAAAGACATAGTGTCGTAACTAACTAAACGTATTACGCAATATTTTTCTCGTCAATCCCCAATGCTCAACCTTTCAAAGGTTTTATAATTTTTTTAATGCGAACAATTAATTTTCAATATTTGTACACTTCATTACTGTTATACACTGTGACTGTGCTAGAAGGAAATTTATGTTTTGTTGTTGTTCAGAGTTGGCATCAGCTGTTTTGTGATGGGCCAATGCAAACTTGCACTTGGCTAAACTGAATCTTTATGTAAACAAGGATAACCTCAGTGTAGTGAATGATGTGTTTATCTGTTGTTCTAATGTTTTCAAGTGTATTTAAATGAAAAATGACTACCAACACGGACAGTGAAGATGATATTAAACTGTCTAACTATTTGATTGATAAGTGTAACACAACAAACGATGAAAATGGTGAGTTAGATCCAGATTACTTTCCAACATGTTCCATTGAATGCTGCGGTAAAGACGTTCACCATGTGGTGATGGCCGTAAATTACTTTTAATTCTCGAACTTGTTTGTCCTGAAGGCGGCATTAGTTAAAAAAACTGAAGGCTACCCAAGGTTATGATGAACAACAATCTAACCCTAGACATGATCAGCAACTGAATAGCTGTGAGATAGGAATTTTAAGGATGAGGTGTACGCTGCATTTACATTGTGTTACAGATATCTCTGTTTCAACCATCTCGATAAAAGTATTTGTCGCAATGATCACAAAATTGAAGAAACTGTTGCAACTCCAAATGTAACTGATAGGCCTTCTGCGAAAACTGGTCTAAATGAATCTGTGATCAGTTCAATCTGCCCTACCCCTGAATCCTTTGAAGTAGATGGTAGCAGAAAGGAGACTGCCAAGAAACGCAAAAAAAGAATAAATAAAAAGAAAATTGCAAAAGAACTTAGAAACAAAGGTGAAAAATATAGTAGCGTGAAGAGAAACGTAAGCGTGCCTGCGAGGAATGAATTGAAAGAAAGGTGCAATGAAAAGATATGTGAAAAAGTCTTGCATGAATGTTCAAAAATTACTGAAGAAGAAAGGGAACAAATTATGAAAGACTTTTATGGTACTGATAGTCTTCAGTTGCAAAGGGCGTTCATAGCCAGGTACGTGAAACAGACCAGTACGAAGAGAAAAAACTAGTGGTAAAGAAGATTCGAGGAGGAAATACACCTTGAAATACTTTTTACCAAAAAAGGACTTAGAAATCTCTGTGTAAAAAATTGTTTTTGAACACACTGGGCATATCGGATAGAACTGATCGTACAACTTTATCTAAGGTAAGAGAATCAGGCGTAATTGAAAAAGAGAAAAGGGGTGGTCGCCCAACAGCTTTGAAAAACCGAGATACTACTGTGCGTGAGGCAATAAGGACTCATATTAATCGACTTCCGCGCATGGAATCACATTATTGCCGTGCATCCACATCAAAGGAGTATGTGCATCCTGATTTGAGCCTTTACAAAAATTGTAGAAATGTTTAACAATGAAAATAAGAGTAAAGGGATAACTACTAGTTATTATACCTACTCGAAGGAGTTTAGAGATATGAATCTAGCGTTTCATCATCCTAAAAAGGAACAGTGCACCCTTTGCAATTCGTATAGGACCGGTGATGAAAGAAAAAAAGCAGAACTTGAAAATAGATTTGATATACCTCATATAGATGAAAAAGAGACGTATAGTTTACTGTCTGTCTGTCCGTTTGTGTATTTCTTGTAAACCATCATAAATAAGAAACTACAAGAGATAACGAATTGAAATTTTCTACACTTACTGTAGGTATCTTTTTCTAAAATGGAACAAAATAAACTTAATTTTGCTCATTTTGTTAGAAAATGGTGGACAGATAAATTCTTTAAATAATCATAACTTTAAGGGATTTTATTCAAAATTAAAACTTTTAAATGCAAAATATGTGCGCTGTTGTCTTCAGAAAACAACGATACCATGTATGTTTCAATATTCAAATTATTTACAAAACTGTGATTTTTTGTTTAAACCTATTACAAGTTACACAATTTGGCATTGAAATAAAAATGTTTAATTTACATTTTTAATTAACTTTCACATATAACAAATAGTAACAAATGAGAAGATAAATTAACAATCAATAACTCATATTTAGAGAAGATGTTCAAAATGGCCTCCTCTTGCTCTAATGCAGGTTGACATCTGCGTATCAGGGACTGGTAGACTCGTGGCAATATATTGTTGTCATTGCGTACCATATTACATGCTGCCTGTACTAGTCCCATCAGCTGATCTCGGTTGTTAATCTGTTGGGAATAAACACACTGCTTTATGTGCCCCCATAAGTAGAAGTCCAATGGATTTAGGTGGGGAGACCTTGGTGGCCAGTTCACGGGCCCAGCGTTCCCTATCCACCTATTAGGAAACTCAGCATTTACGTGATCTGTCACAATTCTAGCGTTGTGAGGTGGTGCACCATCTAGTTGATACCACAGTGTGCGGCGATCACCAAGAGGAATTTCATCTAGAATGTCTTCAACTGTTGTTTGGAGTAAGTTTAGATATGATACACCATTGAGAGGTACATTACCCAGAGCTTGCATGTAAAGGCGTCCATTGTAACCAAATCTTTGTTGAAAACACCTTTGTCTCGTCTCATGAGGATTGTTTATTGACCAGATATGGGTGTTATGAAAATTGTTTATCCCATCCCTACTGAAATGTGATTCATCCGTCCACATTACACTAGAGATGAAGTTTTGGTTGTTTTCTACTTCATTTAACAACCATTCACAAAATACAACCCTCCTCACACTATCATCAGGTTGCAAACGCTTGTACAGTTTGTACATGATATGGGTACATTTCCTCTCGCTTTAAAGTCTTCCAATAAAACTTTGTGACATTTCTAAACGTGTAGCCACACGACGTGTGCTAATTGTTGGATCATCATCAACCATATTAATTACGTCTTCTTCTTCCTCTACCGTGTGAAGTGGAATGCGACCAGCGTTATGTTTGAGGTTATCTGTAGATCCTGTGTCTGCAATCGTTGAAAAGTTCTTGAAAACACTGCTCTTGATGGATGACGCCTGTTGGGATATCGTCTTGCATACTCAGCACAAGCTTGAAGTGAATCAAGCCCGTGACACAATCCATAAACAAAAACAATATCAGCATACTCTTGTTTACTAAAGGTGGCCATGTTGTAGGCTAATCCTTATGAGACAATTTGAAATAATTAAACACCATTGTTACAACAAAACTTGTAAAAACAGCTGATTGCTAAAACAGCTGATTACTAAAACAGCAGACCTCTAATTGGCAGCTGATTAAAAACCTAATATTTCTGATCCGGTGTTACAAGAATTTTACAAAAATACATAACGATGTTAGAAAATTCTTATTAATATCTCTTCTTTTCCTTTATAGGGAACAATAAAAAATACGGGTTTCATTAGAATTCTCCACTTTTCCTAGTTTGTACCTTTTATGAATACCTAACAAATGAGAGATCAACTGAGTGGTGCTTAAAAGTGACAGTTTTTAGCTGCCCCAAAAGTTACTTATTCCTGTGTTGTAAGTAGTTTATTCTGGCTTATACAATTTTCAATTGGTTCAAGTCATTTTTTACTGGGTTAAAATAGAGACCTCTAGTTTGCGTCGTTTGTTTTCTTTTATTAGGGGCGTGAAAATGACAGGTCACTTGATGGGACTTTACATTTAAAATTTTTGAGCTGCCCCCAAAATCCCCCATTTTGGGTTTGTGAATGAAGCAGTAATTATGCCCAAAAAGTACCTCATAATATAGCATAAATGTGTGGCAAGTTTAGTTTGTCTCGTGTGAGCCGTTACAATATTAGTCGGGGGTCTCCAGACTTTTTATTAACCCTGTATAAGAGTATATTGTACAAACATAACTGCACTAGTAAAGAAATGACCAGACTGCAATTTACTACTTCTATCATTGAAGATCTAGCAGCAGAGTGGCTAAAAGCAAAAAATTTAGATGTGCCATTACGTTTAACAGCAAATGTTGGAGGTGGAGATGGGCTCCATCAATTTCGTCGCTTAAGAAACAGGACCGCCTAAGTGACATTTTTGCTGAAATTGAGTTATTGGTATCAATGGACGCAGAATTTCTCTGAGGACCGTTTGGCTCTGTTAGTTCAACAAAACTCTAACAGATAGCGCCACTATCGCATTTGAAACAGCCCCGACTATCTGCAACCTCAGTGGCAGTACCGCATATATAGCGAGGCAAGCCATCAGTCAGTAGATACGGGCTCGCATTTCGTCGCTGGTCTATTGGAATTGTGTCTACATTGTGCAACCGTTGGCGTCGTTAAGGTAAGAATAAAACTATGTTTTACTCACGGAAAAGCTCTTTGCTTTGTGATCTTGTTTATAGTGAATTAACACTACATTTATCTAAAACAGTTTCTAGCTTAACCTTACATTACACAACTCAAGATATGCGGTTTCTGCTTTTCGTGAGTTTTAGCAAATAGGCGGTTTTGAACCTAACAGAAGATACATTACACAAGTTGTTTTTATTTTTCAAGTCTTAATAAAATTGTTTTATCATTCCGCTTCTGAAGTAGCATCTTCATTAATAAAATAAATAATATTTTATTGTCATAAATTATATGTTTGCATCGACGGGTCACAAATGAACTTCAACTTAAAGCTTAAGTCAAAAATACATACTTTTAATTACCAGGGATGTATACCATAGCAATGACTACGTTATGATATATTGTTATCTTCAATGTCCAGTACAGTGATAGATAGTTCAAGCAATTCTGAGGATGAGGGAGGTTTATTCACATCGTCAGAGATCTTAAAAGAAATGGAATTTAGTACATCCACAATTGAAAGAGCTACTAAGAGGTCACATCAAAGTTCTTCTGGCAATGAAAACCACAATTTAAAGAAGATTAAAATGACAAGTAAGTAGTATGTATTAACTAAGTTACGGTATTTGTTATTTGTTAATAATTTTTTTAATATTTAAAAAGCAATCATAAGTTTTTGAAAACGGACAACTATTGTGTTCTTATTGACAACAATTTATTTATTTATTAGTACGATTTGAAAGTGTGAAGCTCTTAGTACCGTACTGTATAGAAAAATTCAGAATTTGCCCTGCATCATTGACGTATCATTTGAGTTGTCTTGTACATTAAAAATTCTCTGTATTATTGTATGGTAGTGCAATTATTTTCCTCATGGTTTGCAAGGGACACCACCACGTTTTGTTTTAGCTGGCCGAGGTACTATTACAAGTGAAAGCTATTTTAGATTTTTTTGTAACAATGATAGTTATACATGATTACTGCATAATTTGTAATGTATTATGTATTTTGTGTGCTGAAAGAAGAGAATAAATGTAATTTCTTTCTTTCTCTTTCTTTTTTTGTTTGCCCAATACACTTACAACGGTATACAACTTTGGTAAACAGAAAATAATCAATTCTTTTGAGCTTGGATTGCTCCTAACTAGTTTGAATTTATTACAGGTGCTGAAGAGGACATTGTAACAGATTCTCTCTGCTACCTAAGCACTATGGAAATGGAATTGCAGGATGTGTCTACCACTTTGAATATAAGTGATATTGTTGATACAGCTGTCTCATCGTGTAGCACGACACAACATCAGCTCCCTGATATTAGAAATAACTATTTTGACGTTCAGAAAGACACTTCAATTGCAGATAGTGACTCAAGTTTTGATGACCCTAACGATCTTGATTATATTCCATCAATTAACAGCAGCTTGATTGTTCAATCTTCACCTTAACGTGACCAGCAGCAGATATTACATGTAGAAGTAAATCACCAGCTACTAGAAGTGGAAGTAAACCAGCAGCCACCAGAAGTGGAAGTAATCCAGCACCCATCAGAAGTGGAAGTAAACCAACAAGGTCCGGAACCTCCTGAAGAACAGCCCGTTTTAAGAAACAGAGTGAGAAGTAAAATTCCTGATAAGACTAAATGGAAAAGAAATGCTGAAAAGGAAAAAAGAATGAAAGGGCAAGCATATTTAGGGTTTAGAAAAACAGCCGTAGGAAAAACCTACCATGACACAGAGAGCGAAGGAAGAACGATGGGACCTCCGTGTACTTCAAGATTTTGTGAACGGTCCAAAGTTAGGTTTTGTAACAGCATAATACACCAAGAGAGACAGGAAACCTTTTCAAACTATTGGAATAATATGACCTAGGATAAAAGAAAATTTTTCATAGTAAAAAATGTCTTAAAAACCCCAGTTAAACGGAGGGTAGCTGAAGGTGATGAATCAAGAAGAAACGATACCCTGACTTACTATTTGACTGTAAATGGCAAAGAGATGAAAGTCTGCCAGAACATGTTTCTACAAAACCTTAGGAATTAAGAAATGGACTGTACGATACTGGTTAGACACGCCTGGACAATCTACAGGTACTGCCTCTTCATTTGAGACATCTCATGATAATATTGGAGAAAGAAGGGTAAATCCGGTTCAGATTGAGTTTTTAAACAAGTTTTTTGACAGTTTGCCCAAACTTCCCGCCCATTATTGTAGATCCACTTCTATATCTTTGTATCTAGAAACAACGATTATGTCCAAGACTATGATCTACATAAGAACCAATGTCAGACCAGTAGCGCTGTTCCACTTAGTAGGTTTACATTTGATAAGATTTTCAAACAGAAGAACCTAGCTTATACATGCACCGAAAAAGGATAAATGCGATCTTTGTTCTGCCTTTGAGATAAAAAATGGAACCGTTACTGAGGAGGAGTATAACAAACATATAATTGAAAAAGAACAAGCTAGAGAGCAAAAACAAATTGACAAAGCGAAAGCCATTCAAGGATTGCATTACGCTTTCACTCAGGATGTTGAAGCAGTAAAGTTAGCGCCTTGCTTGAATGCCAGTTCCATGTACTTCAAAACTAAGTTAGCAGTACACTATGTAATTTCACTATGTACAATTTGGGGAACAAAGATGTCAAGTGTTACTGGTTTGACGAAACAGCATCTTCACTTGAAGCGTCAACTTATGCATCCTGCATTATTGATAATTTAAAAACTATGCTTCCAGAAGACAAAAAACCTATTGTTTTATGGTCAGATGGCTGTAGCATAGTAACTTAATTTCTCTTTCAGCCTCCTGAGCAAGTAACAACAGGCTTCCCAAGTCAGCGACCTTTGTAGCCTGAGCATGTAGGCAACTCTACAGCAGCTTGTTATCTCAGCTCTTCGCTCAGTCTGTTTGTGGTGGTCCTTGATGAAAAAAGGTGTATGTGAATTTACAGTACGGGTACATATTTTCTCCAAATAGAGTGGTTTATTAACAGTATTAGTTTATATTGTGTGTGTGAAACAGAAGTGTATTTTATTTACAGTTAACTTAATCAAGTGTATGAGTCATGGCTTAAACAGTTAATTATTATTATTATTTATTATTATGTAAATGGAAGTGACAAACAAGATTAGAACCGTTTACATTTGCTGTAAATATTTTATATAATTGTGCATAGAAACTTGTAGGAGTTATTTACTAATTTTAGTGCACAATATTGATCTACAGATTTTTTGCTAAGTTTTTTTTACATTATTTATTTAATTTTAAATTATTGTACTATCAAGATTAAATGGATGCTAAATGCAGCATAGGGGATTTAACATTAACCGACTGCCACAAAACTTCTTTCATAAAAAATAAAGGTACAGAAAATGTAAGTAATTTATCCGAAGAAGAAATCAATCTAATTGAACTAAGGACTGGGAAAGAGGATGATGGGGGAACAATATTTGTTTTCACCATAAATATTATTACTTGAATAAATATGAATTTTTACAAAAGAAATGCTGTGATCCATACAAAAAACTTAAGAAACCAATAACAAAAACACTGAGAGTAGTCACTGTACAGCAAAACAAAGTATCAGTTTCAAAAGATTCAAAATAAAACCAGGAGTAAAACCTTGTTTAAGGGGACTGTTACCCAAAAAAGAAAGTTGTTCAAAGTTTTGAATATTGTGTTCTTCTTTTAGAGATGTGTGAGTTTTTATAAGCCCTAACATCATTTTATAACAAGGTTTATATTCTGTACCTTGGGTGGTCAGTGACACATATACTAGTTAAGGATTTTTACTTTTAAACAAGTTTTATACTTAACTTTCTACTTTACATTAATTTTTATAACCCCTATATTTTATCCCGCCAGGATGCGCATAACGGAGTTTTCCTCCGGGCACATAGTTTATTGCCAAAAAAATTCAGTTTCTTGCGTTCGGCAGCCGTGAGCATCTAGTTACCTCACGAGCCTCTTTCTAGGAATCGTATGCGATACCGTAATCCACCCTCTAACACCACTGCTCAGTGTCAGATGAGATCGCGTAGATACCTGAAGGATTTCTCCTTGTGCGCCTTCTCGCGTTATTGTATTCTTGGAGTAAAACTCCTCGTGCGCCCGTTCGTGTGACCGATTTTCATAGTGTGAATTTATTAATTTATTAGCGAGTTTATTAATTATATACTGTTGTGCGAGGTGTACTATACAAAATTGACCCTGAGGAAGAAAATAGGATCGCCAGACTTTTAGAAAGTGTAGAAAAGGAGGTGAGTGAAAATGAAGTTTTGAGACCTTTTGGAGGGTTTAGGAGAGAACTTTTCAATGAAATCGATGAGGAAGAAGAACTTTATAATGGAAACGATGATGTTGAAGATCTTGACGGTATACTAGTTCCAATAGGTGATGACAGAGCAGAGCAAGAAAATGATGCAGTAGAGGAATTGCCACACTATACACACAGTACAGGGTGAGGCAGAAAGGATGAATGTTTTTAGAACAGATAGTATTCTGATGGGAGTGGGGCGACTGAAGTGGCCATGTGTTCGGTAGAACATACCATTTTGTCTAGTCATTGTTTAGTCATAATGGAGTCGTAGAGTGTGCAACACCGTGTGTTTTACTTACGACAGTTTTGTTCGTAATAATGAGAGTATTGTTGCAGTTCAGCGCGGGTTTCGTCGTCATTTTAATCTTGCGAAAAATAACAGTGTACCCACTCGTAACACCATTTTACGTTGGATTCAATCATTTTGTTCAGTAGGAACAGTGATGAATAAACGACCGCCAGGGGCTCATCGCACTGTACGCACTCCAGAAAATGTGGAAAGAGTTCGGCAAGCCATACTCCGTAGTCCTGGTCGATCTGCTAGGAGACATTCTTCTGAACTGAACATCAGTAATCGGTCAGTAAAGCGTATTTTACATAACGATCTAGGATTTCATCCCTACAAAATTGCCATGGCTCAACAATTGAATCCTGGCGATTATGTAAAGCGGCTAAATTTTGCTCGAGAAATGAAGGCCATACTTGACTAAAATGAAAACATCATTTTGTTTACGACAGATGAAGCACATTTTCATTTGGAATGGTACCGTTAATCAGCAGAACTGTCGTTATTGGTCAGATTTAAATCCAAAATTAATTCATGAGAGACCATTACACAGTCCCAAGGTGACAGTTTGGTGTGTTGTGAGCAGTTCAGTTGTTATTGGTCCATACTTTTTTCATGACGACACGGGACCACTGTAACTGTAACCTCGGAGCGTTATAGACAGATGTTCACTGAATTCTTCCTACTTCAACTAAGAAGAAAACGTATTCCTATCTGGCAAGTATGGTTTCAGCAGGACGGGGGGCGACAGCTCACACAGCAAGAAATTCAATGGAAGCAATTCGGGCTGTTTTTCGTGATCGCGTCATTTCTCGGTTTGGTGACAGTAATTAGCCTCCTCGTTCCCCAGACCTGTCCATGTGCGACTACTTCTTGTGGGGTTTCCTCAAGTCACGTGTTTACCAGCATAAACCACGTACACTTCAAGAACTAAAGGAAGCAATTCGCTGAAAACTAGTAAAGTGCATCGCTGAAAACTAGTAAAGTGCATCGCTGAAAACGGCCGTCACCTGTCGGATGTTGTTTTCAAACAGCACAATGACCCGAAATTACAAACGGGCTTCCTGGAAGCAGGAAGTACGCAGATTTTTCTTCTGAAAATTAGAAGAGTGCTTTAACGCCATAAGATCTGGGGAAATGACCCAGCGAAACGCAGAAGCCTTTTATGGCATAAGTAGATCTACTATTAAAAGGAGACTAAAAAAATACTGGTATCGATGTAGTGAAGAGACCTGGACATCTGACCGTTTTTACTAATCAAGAAGAGATAGCTTTTTCCACTCATTTGATGAAAGTGTGTGACTTCGGGTTTTCTGTAGATGAGCTAGATTTCCGATTCTTAATAAAGTCCTATCTTGATAAGCAAGGGAAACAAATCAAATGTTTCCAAAACAATATGCCTGGACGTGATTGGGTTAAATAATTTTTGAAAAGGCAAACTAATTTATCTGTAAGATTTGCCAACAACATAAAAAGGTCACGAGCAGCAATAGATGAAAAAATTATCACTGAGTATATAGATAAATTGAGTATGGTGACAAAAGATGTCCCACCAAAAAATATCTATAATTACGACGAAACCGCAATGTCAGATGACCCAGGAAGAAGCAAAATTATCTGTCGTCGTGGTTGTAAATATCCCGAGAGAGTGCTCAATTCCTCAAAATCTAATGTGTCAGTAATGTTTTGTGGCAATGCTGCTGGTTCATCCATCCCCCCTTATATAATTTATAGAGCGGAGCACCTGTGGAAAACGTGGACAGAGAATGGGCCACCAGGTGCGAGATATAATCGAAGCAAACATGGTTGGATTGACCTAGCTACGTTTGAGGAGTGGTTCATTGCCCACCTATTACCCGTATTAAAAAAAACAAGAGGGCCAAAAAGCACTGATCGGAGACAATTTGTCCTCTTATCTAAGTGTTAAAGTGTTACAATTATGTGGTGAAAACAATATAAGTTTTATTTGTTTACCACCAAATTCATCTCACTTAACCCAGCCCCTAGACGTGGCCTACTTTAGGCCGCTGAAAGCTAAGTGGAGGGAGGTTTTAGTGAGATGGAAAAAAGTCGGAAGCTGGAAAAGTAGCAGGATGCTTACCAAAAGATCAGTTCCCCATGTTACTAAGAGGATCTGAATGCTACGACAGAAAGTAACATCAAGGCAGGATTTAAAAAGGCTGGAATTTTTCCTTCAAATAAAGAAGAAATCCTGGCACGTTTGCCTCAAAGAGACAGATCTCTAAACCTTACGTTAGTAGATGTTTTCCTTGCACATCTTGAAAAGAGGCGGCAAGAATTTGTGAAGCCTCAAGGAAGGGAAAAAAATTAATGTTGCACCTGGCAAAAGCGTCAATGCATCTGATCTTGAGCCACCAACTTCTACGGATGTGGAACAGGCATCAACTTCTCGTAAGGCCACAAAAAGAAATTCCATGGCAAAGGGCCTCCAGCGAAAAAAAGTAAAAAGCCAGATCCATCTGATTCTACCAGTGAGGATGAAGACGCCTTTAGCATCCAAGACTCAGAAGAAAGTGATTTAGTTTTATCAGAGACCTCCGAGGATGAAATGTTCGAACCATTGCCAGATCCCCAGCCTCAACTATTATCATCAGTTTCCGGCGGCTCTTGTCTCGATCCCGATAAAATCATCGAAGCTAAAAAGAACATAAAAAATTCCATAAAACTAGGAAATTTCGTGTTAGTATCGTGGAACGATACACAGTTTATCCAGGAATGGTTTCGACCATCGACCAGACTGGCGCCTTTGTTGACTGCATGGAGCCTACAAAAAAGAACTGGAAATGGCCGGCAGTAAAAGACATTTTACATTACAAGTGGTGTGACATCAAGGACATTATTAGCCCACCCAGGCCATTTAAGAGAGGGTTGTTTACACTTCCTAAAAATATTGTTTAATACAGTTAGTTTTCATGATTCGAGTTTCATTTGGCCAGTTTTCAAGTTTATTTTTTATTAAGGTAGTCAGTAAAAAATGTGTGCCTTAATTTCACTTTCTCTAATGAAAAATTAAATAAATTTTCGTATTCAAACTGTTACTTTTATATTTTTTTTAAATCCTGGCTCCTACTTGATCCCATAACCTTGGTATAATGGACTTTTGCATTAAAACAAGAAATGGGTTCAAGTAACCACAGCCGGGGGTTACTTGAACCCAATTTTCAAAATACTAAAAAAATATACTTAAAATGATAATGAAAATATAAAACTTATAAAAAGTACTGGGTGACGCAGAAAGGAGGGTCGGATTTGAACTGCGTAGTACCAGTGGAAGGTGAGGAGGGGGGACCACTGCCGGCCGTCTGCAAGTCAGCCATTACACCCAGTTTGCCACGAGATGGCGCAGTGGACGGTCGATCATCGTGTTTTTGCTGTGGAACAGTTTTTCAGAAATAATGAATCTTTTATTACTGTGCAACGATCGTTTCGACAACGTTTTGGTGTAGCGCGTGGTGAACCCATTCCAGATCGCAGATCCATATCACGTTGGGTGACTGCATTCCGGACAACAGGGTCTGTCATGAGTGGTAAATCTACTGGGCGTCTACGTACGGCAGTTACTCCACAGAACATATTGAGAATGTTAGAGCGTCAGTGTTTCACAGTCCGCGTCGTGCTTAAACTTTAGGCCTCAGCCGTCGTTCGTTGCAGCGCATTTTAAGCCGTGCGTTACAGTTTTCACCCATACAAAATTATGATCACGCAAAAGCTCTATGATCGTGATTTTGAGCACCGAAGACGATTTTGTGAAACAATATTGGAAATTTTGTACTCTAATAATGATGTTGTGCATTTAATGTCAGATGAAGCCCATTTCCATTTAGACGGCTATGTCAACAAACAAAACTATAGGTATTGGGCAGCAACTAATCCCAGAGAATTGCACCAAAAGCCTCTTCATAGTGCTAAAGTAACAGTCTGGTGTGGAATGTCAAAATTGGGGATTGTTGGTCCTTATTTTTTTGAGGATAACAACGCTAGGAACGTTACGTTAACATGCTACGTAGCTTTTTGGGGCCGAAAACTGGGAGAGTTACGTGTAAATCGAGATCGAATTTGGTTTCAACAGGACGGGGCCACGGCCCACACAGCCAATGACTCCATGTGTGTCTTAACGCGGATGTTCCCCTACCACATCATCAAGCGTTTTGGAGATGTCCACTGGCCCGCTAGATCACCTGACCTCTCAGCCTGTGATTTTTTCTTTGGGGATACCTAAAGTCAAAAGTCTACATAAACAAGCCCCGAAACTTAATTGATCTGAAGGAGGCAATCAGTGCGGAAATTATGGCAATTCAAGAAGAAACTGTAGTGAAAGTGATGTGAAAATTTCAAGGAAAGACTTGTGGAATGCATCACCGAGGAAGGACACCATCTTCCGGGAGTTATTTTCCGTACATGAATTTTGGAGGTTATTTCTTGTAATTGGGTGCCTGGGAGCATTTAGTTTCGTAATTGAATAAAATTATTTTGTAAAAACTGATAGAGTTATAGTTATTTAAAATCCGACCATCCTTTTCGCGCCACCCAGTAGAAGGTAAGTGTCTCTAGTATAGTGTAGAAACGGTTATCAGCACATATAACATTTTAAAGTCTTCTATAACTGTAGTAACTTAGAAAAAGTCAATATTTTAGGGTCAAGTAACCCCGTTTTACGGTACCTATTTTTATATTTTATATTATATAACATACAATTATACAATTTATGAATCTTTCTAATGTTATTTAATCACATAGAAGTGTTATTTGGTTAGTATTTACTTCAATATATACTGTTTATACAATGAAAATAGCGTTTTTATTAAACCTGGAGGAATACTCCGTGTGCGCCCTCTCACGTTATAGAATCTGTGCGCCTCCTGGCGGGTTATACGTTAAGGGGAGACTGCCACTTATATCTTCAAAAAATCGATTTTATTTTTATTGCACCTAAAAATTCTTCATGTTTCCTGATTAAGAAAAATATATAGTTTATTATATCTATCTATTATATTAATGGGTATAAAAAATAAAATCGAGAGTTATGTCATTGTGGAAAGTGAATAGCGCGGAGGTTTCTTTCCATATACATGTTTTCATGATTCATAAGACTTTCATTTTTGTTGTGTTGGCAATAGTCACTGGTTCTACTCATTGAGTGTGCTTGAAGTCAACAGTCAGCTGTCAGTTGTGTTGATTTTGTTTTGTTTATTTTCTTAAACTTTAGTTCAGTGAGTAAACAAATACAAATCGTGATTTTTCAGATTTTTGGTGTTTTAGAAGTTTCTTGGAATGTGTTAGTACAAACTGTTTAGATCATATCTTATAATAATGCCCAGAATAAAGAAGTTCAACAAGTCTCACAAATTCTTTGGCAACAGGTATGCTAAGGTTAGGCCTACATCAGAAATTGAACCTACAAATCAAACTGTTGCAGCCAGCCTACCTAGGCTTAGTTCTACAAATAATGAATCTACCCCTAGTACTAGTAGGCCTAAACCTAAACAGTCTTCTACTTCTAAAAAGCTATCTCAGTCAAAATTGCCCTATAATTTACAATATGAGGAAAGTAATGTAAACATTATTATCAATCTAGAACTCTTGGCTGGAATAGTAAAATCTTTTATAAAATGCAAGTTCTGTAACAATAAAAATTGTGTTACTACGGAGGTGGATAAAGGTTAAAAAATGGTCTTGTTCACAAAATTATAATTAAATGTACAGTTTGTAAAGAATTTCATACTGGATTGACCTCTGACATTATACGAAATCTTTCCGAAATTAATACAAGGTTCATTTATAGCCTTCGATCGATTGGTTGTGGTATATCTGCAGGTAAAATGTTCAAAGCCATTATGAATCTTGCACCCCCAAATACAAAAGTACTGACCTATACAAAAAGAATAATGAATGGAACTGTAGAAGTAAGTGAGGCATCCATGCGTAATAAAGCGCTTGAGGCTATAAAAGAAAATGGTGATAAAGTTGAAATCGCAGCTGCGTTTCGTGGCACGTGGCAGAAGCGCGGCCATACCTCTTTGGATGGTGTTTGTCACAGTTACATCATTTGATACAGGTAAAGTGCTAGATTATGACTGTTTAACAAAATTTTGTATAGGCTGTGTAAATAAGGCAAATTTAAACAACCCGGAGAAGATTAACTCACATAAAATCAAATGTAATGCAAACTATCAAGGAGCTAGTGGTGGAATGGAGGTGGTGGGTGCAAAAAACCTTTGTGCACGCTCATATAACAAATTGGGAGTAAAATATACAAAATACCTTGGAGATGGTGACTCCAAAGGTTTTGAGGCAGTTTTAGAAAGTCAACCTTATGGCAAAGATGTAGATATTGAAAAGCTGGAATGTGTCGGGGATGTTCAAAAAAGGCTCGGCAAACGGCTTCGAAAGCTAAAGAAGATAAAAAGGAAAAACTGAGTGATGGAAAAAGTCTAGGGGGCAAAGGCAGGTTGACTAATGACAAAATTGACAACTTGCAGTGATATTATGGCTTAGCCATTCGTAATAATGCTACCAGTGTAGACGATATGCGGAGGGCAATTTGGACTAGCTATTTTCATACGTTATCGACGGATGATAAACCACAACATTCACTCTGTCCACAAGGAAAGGACTCCTGGTGTGGTTATAATAAAGCCCAGGAATTAAAAACTACTTACAAACATAGGAATTCTTTACCAGAGGCTATTATGTTGGCCATAAAGCCTATTTACAAAGACCTGACTAAAGGTGAATTCTTGAAACGCTGTCTTCACGGTAAGACTCAAAATCCTAATGAGAGCTTCAATTGCTGTATATGGCAAAGAATAAAAAAAACTGGATTTGTAGGTCTACAAACACTTAGGCTAGGAGTCTCAGATGCAGTTGTGTTGCTTTTAATGAGGGATCAATCGCCAAAACAAATGTTTTGGAAAGGATTGGAATTAAACCTGGCATGAGCACAATTCAAACTTTGAAATCTATTGACCGTGTACGGATTATGAAGGCTAATAAAGAGGCTGAAGAAGGTAACAAGAAGAAGAGAATTAGGAGAAGGCTGTTGAAGTGGAAATTGGAGGATAACGATGAGCAAGAGTACTGTCCAGGAGGGTTCTGATACCATCAAAGGTTAGTTTTCTTTATATTGTGTTTTCCGACAGTTTAGTTATTTGCGCTTAGGTACCATTATCTCCTAAAATAATCTAGATAAAGACTTGAAATTTTCAGTGATTATTATCTACATGTAGGGCTACACAAAGCACTAAAAAAAATGTATAAATATATTGTTTATAATTTAAAAAAATTTATTTATATTTTTTTTAAATTGTGAAAAAATTGGTTTTTAAAAATTATTTTTTTCTTTTTATAATAATTTTATTAGTGGTTTATGACTCTTAACCCATCTAGATGACTTGGTGAGAATTTGGTGATATTTACTCAAATAGTTTTTGAGAACAATGTACCTAACCTAACACGAAACGCTCCATTTAAATAGCATTGCGACAGGTAGGTGCCAGTCACCCCATAAGAGCAGGTATACACTCTCTAACCTGTGCTTCTTTCAAGCTGATTTCAACTTAGATGTTGAATGGAACTTTTTTGCAAGCTCTCACGGAAAAGGAGCAGTGGATGGAATAGGAGGCACTGTAAAAAGGAATGTATGGACTGCTGAAAAATCCAGGACAGTCAATATTGGTAACGCTCAAGAGTTTCCAGACTAAGATAAAATCTTTATATGTAAGTAAAGATTATATAAGTAAAAATGAGAATATGTTGGACAAAAGGTGGGAGAAAGTTAAACCTATACTTGGGATTCAGTCCTGTCATCACTTTAGACCTTACAATTGCACAGACTTGTTAATTGCTAAAGCATTTACGTCTTTGACGAACAAGTTTGTGTCATTGAATGTGAGGGAGAAATTCGTACGGCTCAAGTCAAGAGGCGCTTGTCGTACAGGGAAATTTATTCAGAATCGGACTCTTCTGATGAAGAAAGAAACAACGCGGTCGTTGGAATTTTACAGGACTTTTCCGATGTTGATGCAGCTGATTTTCAAGAAAAAGATTTTGTTGTTTTTGTTGTGGTGTTTGAGGGTGAACATTTTTCCAGGATAGGTGACGGAGGTTAAAACAGAAGAAAACAACTATCTATATAAAGTGCAATGTATGACAAAATCTGGAGCTAACTGGAAGTGGCCTGATTTTCCTGATGAAATGTTTTATACAAAAAATGAAATCCTTAACAAAATTGATCCTACTTCAGTAATACCAGTTTCAAATCGAGGTGTTTTCAAAGTTAGTGAGCCAGCGTTAGAAGTGGCATGGTTGAATTTCAAAGAGAGCTAGAGCGTCTAAATATTAATTGTTCAATCATGTTAAATAGACATGAAAAATAAGACTTTAAAGTGTGTCGATTCTATAACTTTAATGTACACAAACTTACAAAGCTTATGTACCCTGTGTAATACCTTAAAGTTTGATTAAGGTTTTCTTTGAATTTAATAGAACCAAATTAAATGGTTAATAAGAAGTTCAGTGGTTTTTTTTACATTGAAGTGCCTTAAAACACATTAACAACAATGTATTATCTATGTAAACATCATGAAATTAATTTAATTGTTCGTAAAATGTAATAAGTGTAGTAAGTTTGAAAACAAAAAAGACAAAGTAACAGCCGTAACATTTTCTGTAACACCCGTAACAAACACTTTTCAATTTCTATTTCAGAAATGTTTCAACATACAAAAAATTAAGATGCAATTTTATTTATTTTAGATTGTTAAGCTTCCAAATAAAAAATACTTCAACTTTTTAACAATGCAAAATTAACAGAGTTTATGATACTTTCATGACAATCCTGATGAAATGTTTTATACAAAAAATGAAATCCTTAACAAAATTGATCCTACTTCGGTAATACCAGTTTCAAATCGAGGTGTTTTCAAAGTTAGTGAGCCAGCGTTAGAAGTGGCATGGTTGAAGTTCAAAGAGAGCTAGAGCGTCTAAATATTAATTGTTCAATCATGTTAAATAGACATGATTGATAGACCAAAATGAAAATAAAATCATAATATAATTATTTTTTACCGTATTTCTTGGGGAAAACATTTTTTAAGTTAAGTTATTTAGTGTATTAAGTGTGTCGTAACACCCGTAACAATGGAATCACCCACAAGCAGAAAATGCCATCGAGGAATTTGAAAAGAAGTGCCGGTAGAGGGCAAAATTAACCAAATTAAGCCTGGAAGAGTTGCTTGAGGAAGAAGAGGATCCAGATAACCCAGCATATGCCCCTGGACACTATTAACTGTAAGTTTATTTTTGTATTTTTATAGAGTTGGTTACAATGAAATGCGTTTTCTGTTAAACTATGTTTTTTGTTAGATAGGTACACTTTTCTCAAGAACTATTATAGGTAGCCTGTTGATTCTTTTTTTTATTTGTTCCCTACGTAATAATCTACATTTTGAATACATATTATTGCCTTATGTTCAGTACTTAATTCTATACATCAGAGTAAATTGTTATTTTTTATGTTTTTTTTTTGCATAAAAAGAAAAAAAAATGTCACACACGTTTATCTGAAAAGATTTTTTATAACCGTGTATTCAAAATGTTAAGAAAAGTACAAGGAGCAGAATAAAAAAATTAACTGGCTACCACTTATAGTTTTTAAGATAATGGTACCTAAAATTCATCAAATTAACATTGCGGGGATAGACCCAACCGACTCCCCTTAACACGTTCAATCCTGGTGACGCCAAGGTGGCGTTGTGCGTATGTCACACCGCCAGTACCGACGACGCCACGGTGGCGTCAAGTACAGGGGTATTTTTAAGCCGCCGAATTAATTACTAATTATTATATAATCGTCATTCTCGCTATATTAGATCTTTATTTAGATGTCGAAGAATACCAAATCGAACTTGCTTTTCCAGGAATCAGTCTTCAAAGTATTGATTAATTTTTATAATGCTTACAACTTGAGTAACAGCTGATATCTAGTCAGACGCAATTCCCGCCAGTTTCTCACATGTTTATATCATTTTTGCTGTTTCGGTTTCCCGCTGTTTTCTCACTTTTACTGTTGCTATTCGGGAGTTGAGTGAGTTTCCTACTCATAATTTGGTAGTGTCAAAACAAGTAACTAGCACTAAAAACAATATTAATAAGAAATATTAATAATAATTAACTGGGCGTACTATAAATATAATAGAGAACAGTTTCTTAAAACTATTAAGAACATAACTTATATACACATATAAACATCTATGATATTATAACACTTACAACTAGTTAACAATAGATCTGAGTGAGCTGTAAAAGGACCCACCCAGTCCGGTTACTCTAATGGAAGCTCTTTTCTTTTTTTTCGGTACTTTACAGCCCTTCAAACCCTGGCCAGCAATGAGGTACTCTCCAGGAATCCGAAGAGCTTAACTAGAACTTCATTATTGTCCCCTAGCAATTCGACAAGTTTTTTTTTTTTTTTTTTTTTATAAGGGCATAAAAACACGCAGGTTATCAATGCCCGTAGGGTTAACGGACACCTACACTTTAAAATATGGTGTCACGTTATCAGTGCAAGGAATAAATAGCGGATCTCTGTGTCAAATAACATTATTATCACATTAAGACAATAAGAAAAACAACAGCAGTGTACGGAGGACTAAAACTAAATAACAGATAAATAATAACGTTAATAAATATAACAACATCTAATGCTAAAACCAGGTAAGTTAGTGAGGGTAGGTTGTAAAGGGACCCACCCTCACCAATAACAAATAACAAATAAATAGAAGGACAAAAGTGCCCGTCTCCTTACGTGACACCTACATATTAAGATAGTGGTGTCTCTCACCTCACAGAAATTTTTAACTGTAAAGGGGTTTACCCTTGATTAAAACACAGAAATTTTCCTAACGAAATTTAAAAGATTGCACTTAGGCGGTGCTAGTTAAGAGCCTTAAAACTAAATAACAACTCAGGGGTGAACTGTAAAAGGGCTCACCCTTACCTAAAACTAGCGGTTTAAAATGTTTACTAAAACTAATCAGGTACTATATCACTCATATTCTGGACATTAATTTAGTGCTCTCCAGAAAACTAAAGAGCTTCGTTAAAACATCTTCTTTGTCACCAAGCAACTCATCTAACCGGCCTGGCAAACGATGTGCTCTCCTCTGCCCGGCGTAGAGGCGGCAGTCTATCAACACGTGGCTGACGTTTAACGCCATATTACACTCCGCACACTGCGGTGGATCACCACGACTCATTAGGAAACTGTGAGAGAAGCGAGTGTGTCCGATACGGAGTCGACACAGTACAACCTCCTCTCTACGGTTAGTGCGGTAAGCAGTCGACCAAGGCTTTACTGTGTATTTAATCTGCCGAAGTTTGTTTATTGGTTACTTGATCCCACGATATATTCCACTGATGTTGTAGTCGTAACTTTACAATCGGCTTTAGATCGGACGCGATTGATCGCCTAGTACATGGAGTCAGAGAGATTGCCTCCTTTGCTGCCCTATCTGCGATCTCGTTACCAGGTATTCCAGTATGTCCAGGTACCCACAGAAACGTAATTGCGATACCCCGAGACATCATCTCGCTCAAAGCGTAGCGGATCTTACGAACAAGGACATGTTTGGAGTACATGTCCTTGATAGCCAGCAGACCGCTTAGCGAGTCAGAGCACACTACCACCCTATTTGTTCTTGGACATACAATATTTAACGATTTCAAGATAGCTGTTAGTTCTGCTGTGTATATTGAAGATTCAGGAGTGAGGCAGAATTTGTACTCTCTATTGGAAGTGACAAAGGCACAACCCGTTCCTGCCTCACTCTTTGAGCCATCTGTGTAGATAACATCGCAGGGTGAACAGGATGACAGTATTTCTCTACAGGAGCTTGTGGACAACAGTGATGCGTCTTGCTTGTTCAACTGTAATAACGACAGTATTACATTGGGAGTTCTGACTGTCCATGGTGGCCTATCCATCTCGTGACATACTTCAACATCAATCGCTCTCATGTCCACTTCTGCGAGATGTAACAGGATTCTAATGCCAAAAGGTGCGGGGCATTAGGTTTATTGTGGTACAAGGGAGCAAGCGATGTGTCTAAGACTACCTCAAAGGCCGGATTTTCTGGCCTTGATTTTAAACTAAAAAAATAGTTCATAGCCAATTGAACACGTCTGAAAGATAGGGATGGCTCACCACTCTCAGCTAAAAGACTGACAACGGGGCTTGAACGAAAAGCCCCAGTAGCCAGTCTGACAGCAGAATGATGGATTGAGTCCAACATTTTAAGGGCTGTTGGCTTGGCAGACGAATAAACCTGTGATCCATAATCAATACAAGGTCGAATATATGCTTTATAAAACTGAAGCATGCATTTTCTATCTGCAACCCCATTTCGTTCCGCTTAGAGCTCTCATCGCGTTAAGTCTCTTTAGACATTTCGCCTTAAGTTCTTTAATGTGCGGAACCCACGTCAGTCTGTAATCAAACCACAACCCCAGGAATTTCACACAGCGACTCGCTGGGATTATTATTCTATTTATCCTAAGAGTTGGATCAGCGACGTTCCTCAGTCGAGAAAAAGTTATACATTTAGTCTTTGAAGGAGAGAAAGAAAACCCGGTTTGGTTGCTCCAATCTTCAAGACGGTGGATGGTGAGCTGAAGGTACCTCTCTGCAGTAGCCAGCCTCCTGGCAGGGACAAATACAGCAAAGTCATCTACGAATAGAGAGCATCTGACAGGAGCTCTGACGCAGGAAGTGATGCTGTTTATGGCCACAGCAAAGAGAGTACAACTAAGGACACTCCCTTGAGGTATACCGTTCTCAAGAATTTTGGTGTCGGACAAATGAGTTCCCAGTCTTACATTAAAAGAACGTTCATCCATAAAACCTTTAATAAAATATAACATATTACCGCCGACGCCCCAATTTGAAAGGGTTATTTATAACTCCCCTACGCCAAGCTGTATCATACGCTTTTGTAATATCGAAAAAACACAGCAACAAGCTGCCTCCGTTCAAGGAAAGCATTCAGGATTGACGACTCTAGACACACTAGGTGGTCTAGAGTTGAACGGCCTTGACGGAAACCACATTGCTGTGGAGACAGGAGATTATTGTGTTCCAGGAACCATACCAGTCTACGATTTTACCATTCGCTCCAGTATCTTACAAAGACAACTGGTAAGCGAGATAGGCCTGTAGCTAGTAGGGGAGAACTTGTCTTGGCCAGGTTTGTATAATGGTACAACGTAAGAGTTACGCCATGAACTTGGAAAGCTGCGTTCTTGAAAAATTCTATTGAAAAGGGACAAGAGGCACGCTTTAACCTCTACAGGAAGGTTTCTCAACATGGCGTAGTGGATGTCGTCAGCACCGGGAGCTGAGCTGAGTTTATAAATGGCCGGAGAAATAGCAGATTCTAGTTCGTCAAGGGAAAAACAATAAATTTAAGGGACTTATATAGTTATTTTCATTTATGGGCTGTTGCTTCATGTTGTACTTTATATCGCTGGAACAAAGGACTGTAGGACGTAGTCCTCGACACGTTAGAGATGGACGAGGCCAGAGCGTTTGCCACATCTTTCGGCTCGGTTAATATGGTGTCGTTCACCCTTAAGCCAAGAATAGGCAGAGGTGGCTGTCTTCCGCAAACTGCCTTTAGTCTCCTCCACACCAGAGATAAAGGGGTGGTACGGTTAATCGAAGAAGTAAATTCCTTCCACGAATTTCGTCGACATCTTTTAAATATGAGTCGAGCTTTAGCTCTGGCAAGACGAAATCGTGCGAGGTTTTCCTCGGTCGGAGATCTATTAAATATCCGCAAGGCTTTCCTGCGCTCCCGAAGCGATATCCTACACTCTTCTGTCCACCAAGGTAAGTTTCTTCTTTTGATGATTCCTGTTGTTTTTGGAATACTTTCTAGAGCGGCGCTTGAAATAGCAACTGTTATATTGTTGACGGCGGAGTCTATAGCTACTGATGTTGAAACATCTGGTGCCTGTAAAATTTGTTTAAATTTGTCCCAATCTGCCTTATCAAGCACCCATTTAGGTCTTTGGGGCACATTACCTGGAATATCGAGAACTTTAGTTATGACCGGTGCATGGTCGCTACCGTAAAGGTCAGAGGAAACTGACCAATCGAAGCGGTAAGCAATTTGTGGTGTGCACACGGTTAGGTCTAATACTGACCAGGAACCTGTTCTCGGGCAAAGATAAGTTGGCGAGCCATCGTTCAACAAAACAGGATTCAGATCATCAAAGGACCTTGGAAACCATGTTGCCCCTTGGAGAGCAAGTAGTAGAGCCCAAAACACGATGGTGGGCGTTCAAATCGCCCACAAGTACGAAAGGATGAGGCAATTGATTAAGAAGGTCCAATAGATCTTCTCTTGGAAGACATTCTGGTGGCGGGGGGATATACACACAACAGATATGTAATTTAAACGGTATGTCAATCTTTATGCATATTACTTGTAGAGGTGTGTTTCAAAGGTACCTCCACTGTATTCAGAGAAGGATTCGCGAGAACCATAACTCCTCCACATGCATGTCCGTCATTATGGTTGTCATGGCGGAAGATATCCCATCCCCTGATGGAAAATTGGCATGCACGGTGAAGCTTGGTCTCCTGAATACATATGACATTTGGTTTTTATTTGTGATGCTAGTAGGTTCAGGTCTTCCAGATGGCTTCGCAGTCCGTTAATATTCCATTGTATAATATTCATATAAAAATTAGGTTTTAAAAGTAATTTTGTTTTTTGTTTTTCCTTGATTTTGTTTAAAATTTACAGTAGTTTTTTCAATTTCTGAATGTGGCCTAAGGTCGTCATCAAACAAATCCTCCTCCATTAGGCTGGATTTGGAGGACTGGTATGAGGGAGGGGTTCTGTTGGCACCCTTTGACCGTTCGACCACTTTAGAGGCAATTTTTTGATTTATCCCAGAAACAAGTCTTTGGCGTACTTCCGGAGATATATTTTTTCCCCGTCACGCTGGAACCTCCAGCATTAGGGGTTTTTAAAAATTGAGCAGCAACCTGGCCTTCAGTAGACTGTTGCTTGTTAAAAGTGTTCCGTCCCTTGGTTTGAGGTGTAGCCGGTCTTACAGACACAGAAGGTGCAATTTCTGGTATATCAGTGCCTCCACTACGTGGGAAGGTCTTGGCACTGATTTGTTGTACCAAGGCAGCAACCTGTTGCGTTAGTTCTCTAACCATGCCTTCCAGAGCTGAGCAGGAAGCACACGGTTTCGGTTGCACAGGGACAGAGGCAGCCTGAGAATAGGATACGTCCTTCTTCGGGGTTTGTCCAAGTCGTTTCCTATACTCTTTACGAGCATCGCCGAAAGACAATTTCTCGCTAGTTACAATTTTTCAGCACTTCCTATTCTTCTAAGTATATTTTACAGCTGCGAGAGCTTGAAGGATGCTTGCCCTTGCAGTTGACGCACTGTTCTTCGCCACCGGCACAGTCCTTGTCACTGTGACCACTTTTTCCACAAAGACTACATGTTTCAGGGTTATTGCAAGTTTTGCTCGAATGCCCAAAACGTTGACATCTATAACACCTCTGGGGATTTCTAAAGTATGGGCGAACTTGTAGAGAAAGATATCCTGCTCTAATTGTGGCTGGTGGGTGAGGAAGGGCAAAAGTCAAAATGTGACCTGGTGTAGGTGTCGGTACACCGTGTTCAACCTTCATTATTCTCACCACATCAGTCACAAGACAATCTTTCAGTTCTTCTTTCAACTCTTCAATTGAGCAACATAGCATATCGCGACAGAATACAATTCCTTTGCAGAAGTTTAATGTCTCATGAGGATGGACAACGACTTCTACTTTGTCGTAAAAGGATCTCATGGAGAGAAATTTCTGAGCCTGTGGAGCGTTCGCAGCCTCTACCAAGATGCTTCCATTACGGAGCTTCCTAACAGAAGACGGCGAGCCGCCCACTCCGACTAGAGCCTTATTAACAAGGAAGGGGCTCACCTTTGCCAAGTTCTGAGTATCGTCTTTGTGTTTGAATACTAGAAAAAGTGGGGTGGGAAGATTTTGAATATTAATTTTCTTGTCTGCAGTTTTTCTCTGTTTGTTTGTTTCCTCTTCAGATTCTGAAGAGAGAGCACGCTTCTTTTCCAGATCCATAGAATCTCTTTCTACAACTCTATCATATGCTTGAGAAGGGTTTAATGTAGCCATTCAATATTTGAACCAGCGCATCGTGATTAAAGGTGCAGGCCGAGACATCGGGAACGGGTATACCCTCGGGAACCTGTCAGCCAAAGCTTGGCAGGGCACCCTACCCCAGTTCCCCGGGGCCCGATGTTATCTCGTTTAACCGAGTCGGGAATTCACGCACGACTCGGGCTCGCACGTGGCAACAGAAATCTCCGACATTTCTGTCCAATAATCACTTCCTGACCAGGGACCGAAGTGGCTGGCACCAGGATTCATACTACCGTTTGCTTCGGCAGAGCAAGCTCACATCAGCTCTCTTCTGCTACACCTTCTCAGAGTGTAGCAGTTCAAGCACTCCCCACAAAACAATAGCACGATCCAGTCAGGAAAAGGGAGGAATTAGGAATAGGGAGGAATTAGGAATAGGTAGGATTTATGGATGAGACAGGGGAAAGTGCCAGGATTGGAGATGTGTCTGGCACTAGCTCGGGGTACGAAAGGTCGCCAACCTTTAAACGTCAGAGTAAGACGTCCCCCTACGGGCGCAATTCGACAAGAGTAGAAGGGAGACGATAATCGCGCCTCTGTCGAGAATAGTGATTACACTCGATCAGGGCATGGTTTACAGTTAGATTAACATTACACACGGGGCACAAAGGGGGATCCCCGCGGTTTCATAAGAAAGCCGTGGGATAGAAGGGTGTGTCCGATCCGAAGACGGTATAACACTACCTCCTCCCTGCGGCTGGTACGGTTTTGAGGACGTCCAAGGTAGAACTGACCCCTTTATGTCCCGTAGTTTGTTATCGTTGATTTCTGTCCACGACCTTTGCCACTCATTTCTTAAGAGTCTTTTGATGTGTGGTTTCACATCTGGCAATATTAGTTGTTGGGTGTAAGGCGGCCAATTCTGTCGCTTCCCTTGCAGCTCTGTCGGCCATTTCATTGCCAGGTATTCCAACATGACTTGGTACCCACATAAAAATCACTTGAACATTTCCTCTTATTAGATCATGTAGGGAGTTTTTTATATTGCACAGAAGAACGTGTTTCGGATACAAGTCCTTTAGTGCTTCTATGCTGCTCAGTGAGTCGGTACATACCACCAGCCTCCCTGTCCTAGGGCACAGGATGTTTAGTGCCTTCTCAATGGCCGTCAGCTCGGCAGTATAGACAGAGGACACAGGGGGGAGGCAAAATTTGAACTCAGATCTGGCAGTCACAAAGGCGCAACTAGTGCCAGTCCCAGTTTTAGATCCATCCGTATATACTACGTCACATGGTGTCAACTTGTTTAGCTCTTCACGAAATAATTGGTGTATTATGTTTGCGGATGTACCTTGTTTCTTATTGTGTACTAGCGAGTTTATAATAGGTGGTGTATTCAAAGACCACGGGGGGTACGTCGCAATCGTGGCTTAGTCGCACCTCGAAAAACTTCGATGCCGAGACGTACTATTATGTTCCCTACTCTTATACCGAAAGGGGCTGAAGCGTTAGGTTTCAACTTATACCTGTGCGTTAACGCATTTTCAAATAAAGGGTGATTTTTTTTGTTGGTGTGGGTTGGCACCACTATTAAACACAACAATTAAATTTGAATTAAAACAGCTGATCTTTGTTTATTATCTTATGTCATTTCGATATTTGTATTGTCAAGTGCGTATTATTGTATAGTAACCATGAACAGACTTACAAAAGAAGAGCGTTTGCGAATAGTGCAAATTTATTTTGAAAACCGCAGTTCAGTTCGGGCAACTTACCGAGCTCTTCGTCTGATTTACGGACCTCATAATCGTCCATCAGAGTCAGGTATTCGAGCTTTGGCTAATCGTTTTCGTAATACCCACACTCTTGTTGACAAGCATCGGCAGAGACGCCGCACAGTAAGGACCGAAGAGGCTGTTGCTCATAGTGTTGAAGAGGATCCAAGTGTGTCGATTCGTCATCGTGCGCAGCAATTAGCGATCTGCTACTCAACTCTATATCCATACAAGATTCAGTTGGTGCAAGAAACTGAAACGATTAGACTATCGCAAGCGTCTTGACTTCGTTGAATGGGCTCAACATAAGATAACAAGTGACCAAGCTTTCGCTGGCAAAGTTTTTTCAGTGATTAGGCTCATTTCTGATTATGCGGCTTTGTCAACAAACAGAATTGTCGGATTTGGGAGTGATGAAAACCTAAAAGAATTTGTTGGTATGCCCCTTCATCCACAAAAACTTACCGTTTGGTGCGCCATTTGGGCAGGTGGTGTTATTGGCCCTTGTTTTTTTAAAGACAATGATGGCCAGACTGTTACGGTAAATGATCAACGCTATCGGGCAATGTTTACGGGACTTTTTTCTTTCCTCAGCTAAACGAACTTGAAGTGGATTTAGAAAATGCCTGGTTCCAACAAGACGGCGCGAACGTGCCACACGGCAAACGACACAATTGGCCTCTTGGCAGAAACATTTGGTGAACGTATCATCTCATTTA
>NW_025782316.1:0-35668 GCF_021130785.1 Homalodisca vitripennis | reverse complement strand
TTTTTTCAAAAATTTTAAGTCTTAGTTTACAGATTTTTCTATAATAAATAGAAGAATCTACAGCTGTTTTACAACAATTTGTGCTGATTTGTGTAAAATTCTAGTAAAAATTCTCCACTTTTCAAAGTGTTAGTTAAACAAATTTTTCTTCTTTAAATAGAAGAATCAAAGGCTGTTCAACCATAAATTGTGCTGATTTTTATCAAATTTTGATAAAAATCCTTAGAAATATACTGAATTATTGCTATTTTTCAGCTTAATAAAAAGATATTTTACTAAATAGTAAAACTTGGCACATTCAAATTTTCCCTATTTAAATGGAGAGGAAAAAGATATCCTGCCCGTACTGCAAAAAAGATGTTTTCGAACATCATTTTACTAGGCATTTATAATTCAAAGAATCATCTGAAAAATAAAGATATTTATGAAAAAGAACTAAATTATTTGAGGAATTGGGCTAAAGAAAAATCAAATTGTAGATCACCAAAACATGTATAATATAGAAAAATTGCGTGAACTAAAGAAAAAATTTTAAGGAAAGTAAAAAAGATCTCAATCTATTTAAAGATGAAAAAATTCAATCAATCGCTGAGAAATTGTCCATTGAAACAAACGATAAAACTAAGTCTGAAATTATCGAAGAAATTGACAAAACTCTTAATGAGAAACCAGAAAATATCATTGATGTCGAAGTTTTATCCTCTATCCATGGTCTTTTCAAGCAATATATTTTAACGAATTTAAATGAAAATTTCATGTCAATTTACAAATATCTTTCTATTTTGCGTCCAGAAATTAAAAGTTTAATCGAAAAATTTCAAGAAAACCGTTTAAAAATATGAAGGGCTATCTCTCTTTAGAATGCGAATACGAACGTACTTTAGTGAACGGTGAAACACAAACTTGCCCAATGTATTTTACTATAAAAGCAGACGAGAATCTTTGACATAAAACGACTTTATTACTAAGCAATTTAATAAATTAACACATCGAGAACAAACGAATCATCCAAATAAAGGTTCTGGATGGACATTAAAACGCTGCAAACAACTAGTTTTGAGCCTTAACAAACACGAATTTATGAACGCAGGATCATATATCGATTTACCAAAGAAAATCAAAGATAAAAAAGCTTGTATAAATATAAAAAATAAAGATGATTATTGCTTTATTTATTCTATCGGATGTGCTATTGAAAAACCTGAAAAGAATGCTGATAGAGCAAAACAATACGAACAATTTGTAAATGACGAGATATTTTCAGGTTTCGCGTATCCAATGTCCCTTAAAAGATATACAATCATTTGAAAAACGAAGTTACAATTCTAAAGTACAAGTATCCGAAAATGTCAATAAATATCTACAGTTATGATGAGAAATTTAACATTGTTCCGTTGCAAATTTCAGAAATGTATGACGCCGAGTTAGAAGTTGATTTATTGTATGTAAAACAAGAAGATAAATCTCATTATGTTTTAATAACCGATCTAAATAGATTAGTGAGTTCACAGTTATCCAAGCATAAAGAAAGGAAAATTTCTATGTAGGAGATGTTTAAGCCATTTCTACAAATCTAGAGATTTAGCAGACCATTTAGAAATTTGTAAAAATCACGAAGTTTGTAAGCCAATTATGCCGTTTTCCCGGGTCAAACAACTAAATTTTACTAATTATCAAAAGAAGTTTAGCCATCCGTATCGTAATTTATATGGACTTTGAAAGCATATTTAGAGAAGATTCCCACATGCAAAAACAATCCGCAAAAATCGATCAACAAACCAAGATTCAGAAAGCACATTCCATATGGTTTTACTCTATACTTAGTGTCTAATGTGACCAATCGTATGTACACTAGCCGATATGTTATCCGAGCCAAAAATGAAGAAGATTTGCCAAATGTTCCTGCAAAATTGTTTGAAGAACTCAATAAATTATCGAAATACATAGCTAAAAAGTATAATTCTAAAGAATAAAATACCTATGAAATTGACCGAAGAAGAAGAATTAGCGTACCAAAATTCTAGTCTTTGGCCATATTTGTGAATGTGAGGGTTTTGATAATCAAACAAGAAAAAAAGTACGAGATCATTGTCATTTAACAGGTAAATTTTAGAGGTTCAGCTCATTTATCTTGTAACTTGAATCTCAAATTTCCTCAGAATATTCCAGTTTTCTGTCACAATATGTCAAGTTATGATACTCATTTGTACGTAAAAGAGTTGGCAAAAACAGTATGGTAATGTTGATTTGATCGCAAAACACCGATGAGAAATATATAAATTATTTCAGTAAATTCAGGATATGGATATGAGTTTGAAGATGATAAACCTAGAAAATTCATCAAGTTTTCTTTCGTAGACACGTTCAGAATTTATGGCATCGTCTATAGAAAAGTTAGCTAAAAACCTCAAAAAAAGATGATTTCAAACATACAAATCATTTTATTACAAGATGGTCTGAACGCAATTCTAGATAGACAACCAAATGACGAAGAAGAAATCTTTAAAATTCTATCTGGAAAAGGCATATTTCCTTACGAAATTTATCGATAGTATTGAAAAACTTGATTACACAGAAGAATTGAGAATTCAAGATTTCTATTCACTTTTGACAGATGAGAGCATATCTGAGAAAGATTTTCAACACTACTTAAATGTATGGAACAAATTAAAAAGTAAAAAATCTAGGAAATTTACTCCGATCTCTATAAACATTCAAGATAGTTCTATTGCTCGCTGATATCTTTGAAAATTTTAGGAATATTTGTTTGAATTGCTATAAACTTGATCCAGCACACTATCTAACAGCTCCCAGTCTTGCATGGGATGCTATGTTAAAATTAACGAATATAGAATTACAATTAATTAGTGATTATTAATATGTATTTTGATGATCGAAAAAGGTATTCGCGGAGGCATTTCTCAATGTATTAAACGATATGTTAAAGCAAATAACAAATATTTGAAAAGATTTTGATAAGACAAAGCCCGAAAAACTATTTGTTGTACGTCGATGCAAACAACCTTTATGGGTATGGACTTATGCAAAATTTTACCATATAACGAAATCAAGTGGATGGATCCTAAAACGTATACAACAGCAGAATGGAAAGAAACAATTTTGGAACTCACTGGCGACGAAGATTATGGCTATATTCTTGAAGTCGATCTAGAATATCCAAACAAATTTGCATGAACATCACAAAGATTTACCTCTTGCTCCAGAACATTATAACAACAAACTTTGCACAAAACTCTTTTAAACAAAACAGAATATGTTGTTCATTCTAGAAATTTGAAATTCTATCTAGAACAAGGTAATGATTTTAAAACATGTGAATAGGGTTTATTGCGTTTGATCAGAAACCTTTCATGAAAGAATATATCGATTTTAATACTAGTATGAGAACCAAAGCTACAAGTGACTTTGAGAAGGACTTTTTACAAGTATGATGAACAACTCAGGTTTTTGGAAAATCTATGGAAAATGTGAGAAACAGATGTGATATTAGACTAGGAAATGAAGAATTTTCAATGAAACAAGCTAAGAAAACAAATTTCAAATGCTTTAACATCTTTGAACGACAACTGTATAGCGAGTCACATGTACAAACAAAAGGTTAAATTTAAACAAGCCAATCTACATAGGATTTTCAGTTCTCGACCTCTCAAAATTGCTAATGTACGAGTTTTATTACGATAAATTAAAGAAGTTTGATCCAGATTTGAATCTGTGTTACATGGATACAGACAGTTATTTTCTAGAATTAAAACGTGATCCTTACAAAATTATTAAAAGAAAATATAGATTGATTTCGATACGAGCGACTATCCAAAAGATCATGAATGTTTCACTACTAAAAATAAGAAGGTAATAGGGAAATTCAAAGACGAATTGAACGGCGAGATATTAGAAGAATTTTGTGGTTTAAGATCAAAGATGTACTCGTACAAATATCTAGACAAAAATCCAGTTAGGTGTAAAGGAATTAAGAGAAGCGTTGTAAATAAAACAATAAATATCGAAAACTTAAAGAGATGTTTGTTCGAAGATAAAGAAGAATTTAGGGAGATGACTGTAATAAAAAGCTATAAACATGAATTGTATACCATCACCATAAACAAGCTGGCACTGAACGCTAAAGATGAATAAGAGAAATGTCCTAGAAAATAAGATCGATACAGTACCGTATGGCTATAAAAATGAAGCAAAATCTGATATATTAGACGAATTAAATAAACTTGGGAAACTTTGAAAATTAAGAAATAACCGGAAGTGTTTACGAATATGAATTGAGAAAGTCAAAGCTATAATTTTTTTCTATATAAATGGAGTCTCAAAAGAAATGTACAATATGTCAAGAATTTAGACTTTTTGAAGAATTTTCTAAAAATAAGAATACCAAAGATGGATTATACTATTATTGTAAAGATTGTAATAAAGAAATATAGAAAAGAATTATATGATAAAATGGAAAAATGTAACTTTAAGAAGAGAAAGAATGCACACGCTGTAAAATAGTTAAGAATATTTCTGAATTTAACAATTGGCATTATAGTAAAGATAAAAAACAAGCATATTGTAAAGAATGTATTAAACAAATCTTTGCTAGACCAGTTCATTGCGTATGCGGAAGAGAAATTCAACATTTCTATAGTCTTAAAAGACATTTACAAAACAAACTATCATAATTCGAATGTTTAGTAAAATTTAGAAACATTTTTCATCGTGTAATTTAGATATTCTATAAATCAGTCGAGATTCTGTCATATTTTGTGGTAAAATGATTTCCGTTGTGATAAGATATTCAAAGATTCTTTCATTTGGTTATACAGATTGATAGAATTTGGTTCGTCCATCAATGAACAAAATCTCTAATTCAGGATAATTTATTTTTAGATGTTTTAATCGGTTTGGTATTTCTCGTTTCTTGAGCTCTGATAACGTAATAAGGATATTCCCACATGTGATTCTTCTTAATTAACACAAAAACATGGTGTTTTTTTCTTATCAAAATCTTTACAAACAAGATCTGGTTTCATTAACTCCATTCGCAATTCTTGATTCTCTATTTTCAATGAATTTCATTTCATCTTTAATTTGTAACTGTTTTTATTTCATCTTTTAAACTGCTTATTTTTCGTTTTTTGAGTTTGTACTCACCATATTTTCTAATGGAAGGTAATACTTCTTTCGTAACCCAATTTTTAAACAATTTCGCTTCTGGTTTATGCGATCTCAAAATTAAAGAATAAAGTCCAGATTCATTAACGAAAAACAGTGTTATTTTGGAAGTTTGAAGGTAAGCTATTTATAGCCCCCCTTATATTTAGATTAAAATAGAAGTTTTTATCATCTTCGTCAAACGTTTATTCTGATCGTTTGCATAGTATTTTCCATATTCTAGAATTTTTGCTACGTCTTTAGCCTTAAACCAGATCACATTGTTTTTCGTCAACAATCGTAAAGATATGTTTGTTATTGAATATAAGTTTGATTATTGAGTAGGTCTACAACTGACTCCATTTAGATAGAAAAAATTTAACAAGCAATTTTTTATTTTGAGTATAAAGTTCCAGATTCATTAACGAAAACAGTGTTATTTTGAAAGTTTAAAGGTAGTCTATTCAATAGACCCCCTTGATTTATGTCTTTAAAACATTGATTTATCATCATCAACGTTTTAATATTATTGCTTGTCTCGTGTTTTCATATTCTAAATTTTTTGTAAGAGCGTTGAATCGACGCCCTTGTTCAGAATCTATGTTTTCAACAGCTTTTTTTTGTATTTTTTCTTTAACATTGTCTTTATTCGTATTTTTTGTGAATATTTGTGAGGTGGCCCTCGAGGGCTACTTATCTTTTAGATAAAAGTATTGGTATTTATCATCATTATCAACTCGTTTTTGAAAGTTTTGAAGGTAAGAACGATTCGTTCCCCCCTATGATTCATCATTCTTTCGACAATCTTAAAATATATTGTTGTTTTACCTCTCATTATTTATTAAATTTTCCCTCAGAGTCTTGTATAGTTAGAACGATTTTTTTTAATTCTTTTAATATTTTTTCTAATTGGAAATATAATCGATTTCATTCGGTTTTTTCACTGATTTTTGATCCATAAGCAACATTTGGGAAAAAAGTGTACAAAATTTCAGATTCTTTGTGTAAAATGTTCGGTATGATTTTTCAAAAACTAGGTTCAAACGGAGATTGCAGTGCACTTCAATTACATCGAAAGGTCTAAATTTTGGCGTTTTATTTCCTAAATATACCTGATTTGGCTCAATAGTTTCTTGAACAAACCCTAACAAATCTACAATAATTGCTGAAAACATTATTCTTACTGGTGATTTTATTTGAATTTTATTAGAGAGATAATTTTTTTTGCATTTCAAACTTGTTTTTCGTCAAAGTTTAAAGATTTATCTGATTGTTTTGAATGTTTTCAGATAATTTTTAAGGGAATTTTTTATTTGATCGAAAGTATAATATCCTTTGTTTAAACCATAATATTTTTGTTATGTTCTTCTCTCACTAAATCCTATACAATAAGGAGAACTTTCACTAATATTTATTACAAAAATTGTCAGAATAAAAAACCGCTTAAACCGATAAAAATAATTTGATTCTTCCTCTAAGTGTATAGGATGTTCCAAGTTTAAAAACTAATTTAGAGCTTTCTGAAGTCAACTTGAACAGCTTCATTTTAGTTATTTAAAATGGAGAAATTTTTAAAGCAAAAAGATCAGATAAAACTTCAAACGTTTGAAGAGAAAATAAGAAAAGATCAACCAATCAGATTGTTAATTGTTGGTTCAAGTGGATGTGGAAAAACAACTTTTATTATTGAATTTTATCTACAATAGGTTGATTCCTTATTCCAATTTGTATGTTTTTTAGTAAATCTTTAGAACAAGACGCTTATAAAAAATTGCAAGAAAAGATTTGAAAATATTGAGAAAAACTTAAGCAAAAAGGTATCACATTTTTATAATGCTTCTGAGGACATTAGTTTCCATTAAGCGAATGTAAACCCAATTCGTTAATCGTTTTTGATGATTGTATTTTGGAAAATCAGGACGTTATTAAGGAATATTTCGTAATGTCCGTCACACAAAAATATCTCTTGTATCTATCTTTCTCCAATGCTTTTCAAAGGTTGATAAACAAGTTTATAAGAAATAACCTGAATATGTTGTGTATTTTTAAGCAAGATGATCACTATTCGAGAAAGATTTATATAACAATTATGTGGGATCTGATATGAGTTTTAAACCACTTTATTGAGTTTATGTGATAAAATTTGGAAGGAAGACTACGGATTTTTAACTATTAATCTAACTTTGAAGCCTAAAAATGGTAAATATCTGAATAAATTTTCTAATATAAATGCTGCTCACTGGTCTGACAAATCTACTTGATAAAATATTTGTTACAATTATTTTTACATTATCTTTACTTTTTATTTACATTATGAAAATAACAGAAAAACGGTAAATCTGTTCACGTTCCACGTTGTACGTTCCACGTTTTCACGTTTCGTGTTCACGTTCCACGTTTCGTGTTCACGTTTCTCGTTCACGTTTTACGTTCCACGTTCACGTTTTTACGTTCCACGTTTCACGTTCGTTCATGTTTCACGTTTCGTGTTTACGTTTTCACGTTCGTGTTTTCACGTTCGTGTTTCACGTTTCCACGTTCACGTTTTTTACGTTCCACGTTCACGTTTTTAAACGTTCCACGTTCACGTTTTTTACGTTCCACGTTCACGTTTTTACGTTCCACGTTCACGTTTTTTACGTTTCCACGTTCGTGTTTCACGTTCCACGTTCACGTTTTACGTTCCACGTTCACGTTTTACGTTCCACGTTTCGTGTTCCACGTTTCAAAATTTTCCTAAATAAATGGTGAACGTAACTTCTGAAGAAGCGAAAAAAACTTGATCAAATCGAAAAGAAATTAATCAAAGAATTTAAAGAACAGATTCGAATTGATGAAGAAGAACAAGAACTTATTCAAAAAAATTAATCAAACCTGTAAAACTTCTGCAATAAAAAATGTTGAGGGCAAAATTGAAAATGTTTTTAAGCGATAATCAAAATTTGATGAATTTGGTTCCAGTTTGTACGACAATTTGCTGATATTTCGATTCCAGAATCTGAAGTAGAAGAGTTTTGAATTGCCAAAATTACCATCTTCAACACCATTTAGACCTAGAATCATTGAAGACTCTACCATAGTTTGAACCAATAAGTCCTGGAACAACGGATATAATAATTGGTGAAATTGAAATTGTAAAAAATTTTTTCCCTAGAGCAAAGGATGATAAATTTGGTTTGTATTGGGACAGAAAAAAAGAAAAGTTTTTATGATTGGAAATTTGCCCGTGAATTTTGAGCATAATGATATCATTATTAATGAAAAAACATATGAAGGAACTCAAGGTTTATGGAGATTATTAACAGGCACTGATGTTCCAAAAGACGGTTTATATTCTGAAGAAGACTTGAAAAAGTATACTGAAATTTTATGGAAAATCTGATTCAATTTACAAAAATAATGGATCCATCAACTAAGAAACCAAAGTCAAGTAAAGATAAAAAATATCTCAATTTGATTAAAACCAATTTGGGAAAAAACGAATCGAAGGATCAGGTGTGAGAAAATACAGTGATAATAAGATTGAGTACAGATATATCGACGATTTGACAAAACTCGATGGAATTATTAATTATATTTATGCTCAAGAGAAGGCTGGAAACAACAATTTTTTGAACGAAAAGAAAGCGATTAAAGATTTTATTTCGAACAAACTTGATGAAATGATTGAAAAACCTGATGGAATTAAATATTTAAAACGAGTTTTGCCGGCAATAAGTTCATCTATGATTGAGGGTAGCGGACTTTTGAATGATTTTATCAACAATTTACCTTTTGAATTACACGTACCAACTTATCAGTATCTGGGGCCTGGCACAAAACTCGAAAAAAAGACTAAAAAGAGGAGATCCTGGTATAAATAAATTAGATCAAGCTGCTATGGAACACGATATTTTTTATGCAAAACATAGAGACACAAATTCCAGACATATCGCAGATAAAGTTTTGCAAGATAAGGCAATGGATAGATTTTTTATCAAAAGATGCTAGTTTAGGTGAAAGATTTGTTGCGCTTCCAACAGCTGGAGCAATGTTTTTGAAGAGAAAACTAGGAATGGGAATCGAAGAGAACTTGAAATTTTAACTATATAAATGGAGGTGAAACGTAAACTTCAGCAAAAATCAGAAAGAAAAAATAAAATCCGCTTTTAAGAAGAAAATACCCGTTAGTATTCAATTTAAAATAGATCAACTAAAAAATGGCGAAGATAAGATATTTTTAAACGCAAATAGACAATACAATAAACTCGAAAAACATAAGAAAAACAATAAAGGAACCAGAATAGAATTTTCTTATAATCAGTTGAAAGAACTTAAAAATGGTGGACTTTTGAAAGATTTATTAGATTTTGGAGAAAATATTCCAGTTGTTAAAAATGTTGTTCCTTATGTTCGTAAAGCTGCTCCAATCGTTAAAAAAGATTGTGATTTCCTATTGTTCGAAAAATTTTAAATTGGTTAGATAAAGAGTTGGAAGATGTTACAGGATCTGGATTAGATGAAAAAAACTTTGAATTACGTGAAATCAAACATCGGAAAAAAATTTGAACCCTTAACATTCGGAGAATTGGAAGAAATCTGCAAAAACATTAAACATTTTAGAGGAATCTTCATGAGAGATACATTACCTGAAAAAGTTAAGAAATTTGAATGTGGAATTGTGAATTTTAGACTCGATTATGGGAAGTGGAACGCATTGGGTTTTGTTATTATAAGAATGATAAGAATGCCTGTTATTTTGATTCGTATGGAAGAATTGAGGACAAACCGCCGATAGAATTGATCAAATATTTGAAAAAATCAAGCGTCTACTACAATGACTCTCAGATTCAAGACTATAACGATCCCCCAATTTGTGGACATTTGTGTATTTTTGTTTTGAATGAACTGAGTACTGGTAAAAGATTTTAAAGAAGTTTGTTAACAAATTATTGCTTAATAAATATGGATTCACAAAATATTTTTGACGTATTTGGAAACACAAATTATTTGTCAAAAATGTAGATAATAGTTTGAATTTTTTGATAGTTTGAGAAATGAGTTTGATAACAAGTTAGAAAAATTTTATTACAAAAACCTTCCAGATTCAGATATGTTTGCTGTCGAGATTGAAGATTTTAAAGCAGAATATGATAACAAACTTGCAAATTTCATGAGTTCAAATGAAGTTGCTGATAAAATAAAAAACATTGGAAAAAGAAGTTGATGATGGTGTAAAAAAATTATTTACCAATTTAATGTCTCATATCGAAAAAGCTGATAAAATTACTGAAGCGATCAAAGTTGAAAAGAATTATGTTAGTTTGGCTAATAAAAAAAGAATTGTCCGGTGTTCGACCTGGTAATTGACAAACATGATGTTGTTGTTAAAGAACAAATTTTAAAAACCTCTAAAATTATCAGAAAACATCGATATTGTTGATTTACATGATCCGAATGTTAAAAATGCCTTAGATTTTTTAAAAGGAAAAAGAATTAGCGGTGTTAGTAAAGGAATTAAATCCATTTGATGTTGTTGTAATGATTCAATTAGAAGATCCTATTAAAATGTTTAATGAACTAAAACAAAATTACGAGAATCATAAACAGCATGTTAAAGATTTTACAACAGAAGTCTATGACAAGTTAGACAGAAAAAAGAAGCCAGAAATAGAAGATCAGTAGACGATGTTGGTGAAATTAATGAAAAACTTACTAAATTTTTAAAGAGTCTTTTTTGATAAGTTTAGTTTAGATGATCAACGAAAACTTTTGAGAAATGCGGCATATTGGTCATTAAATTTGTTGAATACAATGATTCTTATGCTGTCAAATTTCAAAAATTATTAGAAAAAAAACTTAATAATATGGAGGAAGATCTTACTGAAATAGTGTTATTTTCGCGTAGGGTTTTATGCACGATAAATTTTCCCTAAATAAATGGCGCTCATATATTGTGTGAGGTGTAAGGCAAAAACTGCAACAAATTGATATAAAATACTATGCAAACATCAATGGAGTTAAAAGAGTTTCTGGAAAATGTGCTGAATGTAACGCAAAAAAGAGCCAATTTATAAAAACTTGATTTTGAAATTTTTTCCTAATAAATAGAGATGGCGGGACATTACAGTGCTTTCGATCTTTTTATCATGCAACACGAAAGAGATTTGAAAAAAGAACATTGGGATGACATTTCTCAAAAATATGAATTATCCGAAGATATGATGAGATTATACGTAAACAAATTGAATTGGTATAACATTGCTAAATATCAAACTTTATCATCAGAGTTCATTCAAGAAAATATACATTATCAATTAAAAGATCATAATGTCTGTTCTTTGTCTCTATCAACACTTGAGTATAAAGTTTTTGGATGAAAATAAAGATACAGTTGATTGGAACAATATTATAGATAGCGGTTACTATCCTGTGCAAATTTTATTGAAATATGTGACCGAGATCGCAAAATTTAAGGAAGAGAATCCTGAATATGACGAAGTAGATCATTAAAAATGACTCTAAATCTTTTTAATTTATTTTACTAAAATTTATATCTTTTCTTATAAAAAACGTACATTAGATCGATGAAAAAAATGATACACGATGTTTAAAATTTCTAAATTTTCTCTTATTAAATGGCGGACTACAGAAAATATGCTAGTGATATTGAAAGGGCGGAGTTTAAAAATTTCTATCCAATTAGTAAACAACATTTGAATGAACCGAATAAAAGAACTGAGTTTAATATTGATTTTGGAGATAACTTTTGCTCGTCTAACTTCCAGTTTTATATTTCTGGAACTTTAACAAAACAAGATGGTCAAGCATATCTTGGAACTGATAATGTTAGATTAATCGATAATTTTATACCGTTTTTATTTTCTAAGATTGAAGTAAGAAAACACAATAAATTGATAGAAGAAGTCGAAAACTGTGGCCAATTAAGCACAATTAAAGGAACTATTTGTTATTCCAAAAGTGATGTTATTTTCAAAACAGTTTTGAATCAACTTTTAAATTTGGACAATTTGAAGCGGTCGGTGATTTAGCACATTTCGGCTTAGGATTTTTTGAAAATGTTACTATTCCGATCTATAAAGGAGGATTTTATCTAAGTTTTATAAGAGCAGAAGACGATGATGTGATTCTGAAGACTGCAACTGGAAATGTTATGCCTGTTGATGGAAAAATTACAATTAACGAGTTTTTCATTAGAGTTCCGATGATTGATTACAAAACCACGAGTTAAAATTAGGTTGATTGATGAAATTATAAAATCTCAAAACATTACGTTTAATTTTCTAGATTGGCAATGTATTGAACAAAAAGGTATTTCCGGAACAAACTTATTCGTTCGATATCACAAATAATTTATAGAAATATCTTCAATCCCAAGTTCGTTATCATTGGTTTTTCAAACAGATAGACAGAATAATCAAGAAAAAAATCCTTCAAAGTTTGATAGTTTGGATGTAAAAAATATCAGAGTAAAATTGAACGGTTCTTATTATCCAGATGAATTACAAAATTTAAACATTTCCGGTGGTCTTTTCAGAATCATGTATCAGATGTGTCAAGATTTTAAGAAAGTTTACTACAAAAATATGGAAATGTATTACAACCCCAAAGAATTTATAGCAAATAGACCCATTTATGTCATTGATACAACAAAGAGTTTGACAAATATTTCTAGTTCAAAGAACGATATAATTATCAATATGGATTTTCAAAATGCTGTTACAAAACGCGATTTGTTATGTTTGTTGTTGTCTCTGAGAAATTTTTAGCCTATGATGTGATTAAGAACGATATTAAAGAAATTCAGTAGTTAATGATGTTCATATTGTTCTCTTTCATTCCTTCTAAAACTTTAAAAATATACTCTTTCGCTGATGAAAAAATCTCGATTTCTTCCGGAATAATCTTTGTAATCATAAACAAAATATCCTAAATAGTTGTACAATAGAATGAAATTATTTCTTTTTATCTCGGTAGTTGAAATATAAACATAAACATTTGCGCTGAAAAATTTATATCTCGGCAGACTTAGTTCCATAGCTTCCATTTATTCTTTTTGTAAAATGGAAGAGTATAATGCCAACTGTTACAAGTGTTATAATAGAGGAGAAATTATTGATAAAAGATTAGTTTGTAGAGATTGTAATTTAATTTTGTACGAAAGACCTAAGCCTAGGAAATTTCGAAATAAATTAACATATTTGAATAACCTGCTTATGAAATTACAATATGGAGACAAGAAGCAAACACATTTTGTTACAGAATTTAGAAAACAGAATAAAAATTTTTACTTATCTCTTGGAACCGTTGACAAAATTATTTTCCTTTTCAAAGAATACATTAGGTTTGTAGGTTTAAATACACACGTTTATTATGAGAAGATTTTACCTATAATCTTTCACTATTTGGACATTGAATTTGACTACGATTTTAAACCTGAAATCTTTGATGATTTTATAGTACATTTGGAGAAATTAAACGAAAGAACCTCGTGAAAAGAATGCGGTTTTACTCACATTCTCCCCGACTTCTCGAGTGATTGTTAGCAAATTTCATTTTTTCCGTCTTTACATTTTTTCTATTTAAATGGAGTTCTTGAAAGAGTTAAATGATATTGGAGAATGTAAGTTTAAAGAGTATAAGAAGTTAAATGAATTGGAAGAAAATAAGAAATACAAAATTTTGAATTTGGAGAAAATGAAAGATAAATTCGGGTTTACAATAATTGCCGAGTTGGAAGATTATAAAGTACACTTACCGAACAGATTTTTGACTGTTTTGGATGAAAAAAAGATTAAAGAATTGAATAAAAATGAAAAATTACACTTGGTTGTTACTGGAAAGAAGACTATTAAAGATAAAGACTGTGTTACAATTAACTTTGTAGAATAAAGATTTTTCATTAAGATTTCTGGATTTTTTCATTAAAACAGCTTATAAATGTAGAAGCCTACAATGAACAGTAAAACAGCTAAAGATTCGGTTATTTTCCATTCGTGGTTTCCTGTTAGATTTCTTAGATTTGTTTATGGTTCAATGGACAGTATTTTACATTGATTTTCTGACTGTCCCAAAAGTGAGCCAGGAACCCCACATTCATATCTACTTATATATATATATATATATATATATATATATATATATATATATATATATATATATATAGAGTAACAGGAACGTTATGTGGTGATGTGTCTTCATATTGGTGTAATACGAGTATCATAGTAAATCAACTTTTCGTATATATTGTTTTGCTTTTCCTATTATTATAATTTATAAATTATATTGAATGTGTCACTTATTGGATATCGTGAAACAAAAACATTGTGTGAAAATTAATCGTGACGATTAATGATGTCTGCCAGTCTTTCGTTAATATGATAATTTTAGTTAGTTCAATTTTGTCGTTCATTTGAACGGAAGGCGCAATAGCAATGTAATTCTTTTATCCCTATAAAAAGCCTTATACGTTATTCCCTTAATGTGATATTTTTAATTTTAGCCTCTATATACCGAATATTTTTCAATAACTAGCTAAAGGTAGTGAAATCGTTTCGGTTATAATTTTTTAGTTTTACAATATGTAAAAGAAAGATGGCTTGAAGGACAAAATTTTCTGCGAAAACAATTATTTTTTGTGTGGAATTTTGTTTAAATATATTTAATTTAGACATATAATTTTCTTAAGCCATAAAAGAATAATACCATGTCATTCCCAGCAGCTGTAACTCATGTACGAGTACATGCTGTATAAATTTTATCTTAATTGTTTATCGGTTTTATTACAAAAATGCCCACATTTCCGATTTGAACTAGTCTAATTCTTAGTGGAGTGATCAAAAAGTGTTCTAATGTTCTCCTTATTATGTTATCGTAACGGACAATTAATTCAAAAAATAAACGTTTTCCACATCCATACACCATTGTACGACACTTAAGAAAACGCTGGCGGAGACGACTTTGGAAATCGCCTGACAGAAATTAAAGGGATCAAGATTAATTATAATAATATTATTTATTTCAATTTTATTTAATAACAGCAACATACTATAGAATATGGTTCAAGAATGCAAACGTCAGATGTAGAGGATTACAATACAATAAGTCAGATGGTTAAAATTTCAATACTTATCCATCGGTCAGGTTATCAAATGTTACCTTAAAATAATATTAATACACAAGGTGTACAGAAAACGGAGTTTTATATCCGTTATGTAATCGATGATTCAGTGTAGAATCGTGAGCAGATTTACCCAGTAAACCACCATGTCTGGTAAGCTGCGGGCCCGACTGGAAGATCTACACGCACGGCCCGGCGCCTCTCCTCGGCCAGCCTCTTCCACTGATTTATTTACCTACCCCCATAAAACCGGCGCTGACCAATATTTGAGTTTAATTACAGGCCACATTTATTGCACCATAAACAGTTCGTAACCGCGAGAGCTCTACAAACATGCCCTCATCGATGGTGCTTCGCCCGCCAGCCTAAGCTTTGTGGGAGGGAATGGCGGAGTAATTAATTAACGGAGGCTTAAATTAACAGGGAGAGTGGTTAATGTATGTTTAAGAATGGCAGTAATAGTTTTTTATGCGAGTGTTTTAATGGAAGTATTTACGAGAATTCCCATTTTTATTCACGCACCGTGGGTTTAAGTTGAAAACGCGGGTTAATTAAACATTTGATTCACTGTTCCCATTACCACCAATGCCAGAAACACATGACGAAACTAAAAAATGAACGTTAAACAGAAATTGAAGATGTGAAAAAATACCCCAAAAAGGCCAACTCCTCAAATACCACCATTAATTACTATTCAAACTAATTCTGTCGTGACTACCACCAAAAACTATTTGTTTTGGTTTAGTTTAGATTTTATCAGTTAAATAATAAAAAGAGAAAATAACGAGGCGTTTATTTTTCTTCTTAACTCTGTGTATGCATCAAATAATAATGTTTATTACCTGAATTGTGATGGTTGGTGTGCAAATTTAAATTTATTTCTTCATATTTTTATTGCACTCTTCATATTTTTAATCACATCATCCGAACCAATAAAAACTTATTCCTGGTGTTTTACCATAACACTCATACATCTGCTTCAAGACCGCCTCATACCTCACGTCCGTCCATCCCTGGTAGAAAAAAACGTTCAGCGGATGGATGTTTTGGAATCACTCGCCGAGAGATGTTTACAAACATCCGCGTGGACGATTTCTGCTAAGCATGCGCACGCCATCACTTCTACAGACACCACTTCGCTAGTTCCTCTTCGCGTACTGCCTTTATTGGTCGCTGTAACCTTGTTATCCGTGTTAATCGAACTGCAAATATCTAATTACTTATTTCAAACGTCCTTGTCGGATTTTTGACTTTTTCTCAGTATATTACCATATTTGTTCTCGGTACAAATGTTTGAAACCTTCTTTGACTATTTCCAATGTACAGGTTCTTAGTACAAGGTGAAAAAATATAAGAATAAAATACAAAGAAATATGTGATAAATGTTTTCTTGTATTTTTGTGAGTGTTTATGCCAACATTAACTAAAAAAAAATACTTTTGAATGTTGCTAATTCTTAATTGTTTAAATAAGCCTACCACAAACATATAGTTAGCCTTTCTTTGCTTGTGATCGATTTCCTGTAATTCGTGTCTTCCCTCATTATATCATTCTTTATAAATGTCAAAACCTCTTTAAATTATTCTTTACTGAATCTAAATTTCCGTCTGAACCTCTCATCGCCGCAACATTTAAAACAGTCTAGAATAAAATATACTACTATGGTGATTTCAAGTTAAGGTAGAAGGTAATCTTCAGAAATATAAAAAATAGTGATTAAGTTTCCAGTTATATAAGTACTCTGATAGCGATCTATATAAGTATAATCCTAGCAATGAGAAGCGATGGATTTAAAAGTAGATCTTGTGACCCTTTAGTGATATGAAACGCTATTAGTGATATCTAGATGTGTTGTGATCGTGATAGAGATGATAGCCATGTGATGGTAGTCTCTAGTAATATAAAGGGTCAAATGATGGGTTCTTTTTTGGTGTATTTCACTAAAGCAGGACCACTTAATACTTAAGAATATCAAAGAAACTGAAAATATCATTAATTCATCGTGCAGGAGAAAATATTGCCTGTACAGCTTAAGAATTCAGTATATAAGTTACTACACGTTCATAGAATAAACTGTAGAAACCTGATATGACAAAAGAGGACAGGCTCGATATAATGTAGACATACCGAACGATATAAGCTTGTACCGAACAGTCGCTTTCGCCGAGCTGACGGTAGTTATGGTGTTTCTATCTGTGAGGTCAGCAGTTGACCTCGAGTTGTAGCAGTCATCTCCTTGCTGAGCTTGACCTTTCTCGATATCAAGGCACCATTAATTCATCTTCATGTAGGGGGAATCCTTTCATATTGTGAGATGTAATTTGCTGAGCTACAGCGAAGTCTATCTCTCGCGGGGCTGGACACATTTAATTAGCCTGTCTGTACGAGCGATATATCGAATACGAACTGCCCTATAGATTTGAAAAGCTTGCATGAAGATTATTTTCCATATGAGAGCAATAAGTTCGATTATGATGCATGTCACATTGGATTTTGTTGAGCGTTAGTGAATATTTTTACATTATGACCTTATGCGTAACCATGTTGGCAACCAGGAAATAGAAGATTAAATAAATACGCAAATACACTCAGTACACACAAAATAGGATCAAACATGTGACATATTAATACATGTACACAATAGAAAAAGATATTTTAAGTGTAGGTTTTAAATTTTCCATGAAACTTCAAGAATATGCGTCATTTTCTGTTCACCTTACGTATTTTTTGTAAGGCTACATGTTTGTTTCTCTGTCCGCAGGACATTTCGAGAATGAAGTGTGCTATAGATTTGAAATTTTGCATGAGATCTCAGCGAAGCCTGTTACGGCACGTAGTGTGGCGTACTCCTACCTCGTAACATAAAACTCGTTTTTATTATTGTTCGGTGCAATGGATAAAAATAATTATAAAATACGACTATATCATCTACGGTATATACATACAGAACGTTATTTCCTCGGTTATTTGAAGTAGACCAGTGTCTGAGGGTTGGCGCTTGAAAAATTGCATTTCTGTCTGTCCGTGTTCCGCACGATATCTAGAAAATGAACTGACATACAGACTTGAAATGTTCCAATAAGCTTCATTTATACATTAGCAACGTCGAGTTTAATGATGGTGCATGTGGGATTTGGCTGAGAGTTTAGCAAATATGTTTGCATTGGTTTGATGGGTTTTATAAACACTGTGATGGCAACGAGAAATAGCACAATAAATAAATCTTGTAACAGAGTGCAATCTTATGAGATTTTAACATAAAACACAAAACCATTATAGAACGGAAAGTCAATGTTAAAAGTAGATCATCGAAACTTTTATTTCTTCACTGCTCTGAAAACCTAACTTAATGAACAAAAACGTGGAGTGAATGATGTGTTAGGACATTTCGATAAAGTCATTATTATTTGTTACGTTTTTTATGAAACTTCTTTTATACACAGACAAGAAGTATAGTAGTGCGTGTCCAACTATGGAATTTGAATTAACGTCATTGAAGTTTATCACTCAGTAGAGCTGACATAATTTATTCGTTTTTTCTTCTGGAAATGGTCGTAAAGATTTCTTCTGTCTATGATTGAATTTATATCTATCTGTCAACATGACGTATCCGGAATGAAATGAGCTATAGATTGTGTGTTGCAAGCACACTAAGCGTAGCATGTTACAGTGACACGTGGTGCTGTCTACCTTTTTAATGTTTATTTCATTGGATAGCTGTCACTATTAAGACCAATGTCAATACTACGGAGGAGGACGGGTTTTTGATCCGAGCTGTAGTGAAAGTGTGTGCAACAAATTAATTTGTAGTTTAATGAATGACTTATATATATATGGTGTTTGACGGTGAAAGTAATTACACTAGAAGAGAGTCCATCAAAAGATTGGCTGTCTTAGATATATTTATGTTTGGGTAAAAGACTAGCATGATTTGGAAGATTTGCCAAACATTTTATCTCTGTGCTGATCAATGTTTAACTTTCTTATTATTGTTTATTTCCTCAATACTTAACTAAGATAGACAAATTTTCTGATTGCTCAGTTTAGTGGGTACTGTAGTTATCGCATTATATTCGAGTCAAGCAACGTCGAACATGGCTGCCCCTTGGATGGGTGACCTATGACCGGTCCTGTTCTTACGAGAAACCAGCCTACTCGATCAATGGTGATGGTTAGAAAGTCGTATTTAAAACCGAACCCCAGGGTTAAATGTAAGAGGGCTCAAAGAAGCCCTTACTATTCCTGGTAAAATAAGACACCTTTTATATTTAATTTTTTACAACTCAGACATGATTTCTTCCTAAAAGAAAGAATAAAATTTGCGAAATCATCAGGTAGGTTATCGGTAATGAGAGTTAAATATTCTATACCAATACAAATACAACCTTGAATAAACTCCATGTTTGGATAAAAAAGAGAGATCTTTATTCAATTTGGTTTACAGTGAGTTAATACATATTACTATTTGTATAAAAATAATAGTATCATAAAATACAATACATTTGACTACTTTTCAATTTGTAAAAGAACAGTTCAATTCCAATCGACTTCGGCAACACTTAGCACTAACTTTGTAGAAGAAAGTATCTTGTCATAGTAAATAGCCTTGCTCAAAACAATTTTTTCTTAGATTAGATTAATTCTTAGAGTAAGCGCTTAGAAGTTAACAGTCTAGGCTAACTTGTGAGCATGTTTTCTCTGCAACTAAGTTATATGAAGTAAAGTAGGCACGTACGTTGTCGGTTAATGACTGATTAACAAGTTGAAGTGTTCAGTTCAGCAAAGTGAAGGTTATGTTGTGCGAGGTCGGCGAGGATCAGCTGTATATAATCAGCTGATGCGTTGCCAGGTGCACGCCCGCGGCCAATCAGATCGCTAATCTCGCACACCTGGCACTAACGACAATAATTGTTAACCTATTTTTGGAGTCATAACGGTGGTAGAACATTCCTGAGCGACCGTGCCAGACAGATTGGCTCTATTCGGGACGAGCACGTAACACTTCTGTCATTCGTACACCGTAATACTTTGTAAGGAATGGACTAGTTTACAGTTAGTTAAATACCAAATAAAACCAATTAAAACAAAAACATAGTAGACTCTAATCAGATTCAGTGTTTAAGCACCTCCATTTTAGCCCGTTTAAATCCCACAATGATTTGTTTGTTTTCTTAACAGTAATGATATTTTTATAGATTCATTTATAATTATTAATCATAAATTTTAAGCCATTAAAATTGTTCGGCTTAATTCATAACGTATTACCACAACGATTAACCTTTTACTGATGTAGGTCGGTCATAAGGTATTAAAATTAATATGAATGCGACAAACTCCGTGTGATAGGACAATAAATCGGGGGTTTCTCTGCTAAAAGATTTTTTTGTACTTACCCTACATGGACTATAAAAAGTTGAACGAAAATTAAGTGAAATTAAAACTTCTTCATTGTAAAAGTTATGGACCGCTTTGTAGATGGTCATCTCTCTAATTTATTGACAGTTTATCCTCGAATGATCTTATGTGAATTAATTTCCCGGAGGAATGTCAGAAGAGAACAGCCAAGTGCATAATGTAATAGTAGTTGTTTACTTATACTTTATGAACTCATTACTGTACGTACTTATTTACATATCTTTCTTAGCAAATGTTTGTACCGTTACGCAGAATCCACCAAAATGTTATAAGTTCAAGATTATAATGACAAGGTATACAGTTTGTCATCTACAAAATATCATAATTTCCTAAGAAATAATTTAAGGAAAAATAAACAAATAATTACGAATATTGAGGACTGCTAAGCATATTCTACATCAAAGTTTGATTTTATGTTCAAAAGGATATAAAACTAAAGTCCCCTAATTTTGGTATTGCTCAGAGACTTATCACGTGTTTATTTAAAAATTGTTAGCAAATTTTATATGACAATAAGTGTAATTATATGGCACCCTGATGGAAATAAATACACATTTTTATATTGCTTTTTCCATACTTATTGATTGGGACTAATTTTATCTCCTATCTTGAAATGATTACTGGTAAAGATCTAGTTTTGTTCCAAAATCGCAATTTTCCATGTCTTATCATATTTAAATGGACGAATGGAGTTAACTAAATAGCAGTAAACGATTTATTGGGAAGCTAAAATTGTTCAGTTGATCTAAAAATAACACTGAGCTAGTTTTCCCTCAGTGACTTTGGAATATTAGCAGCACAGCATTTTCTGAATATCCTGTATAGATAGCCGCTAAGCTACAGCACAGCAGCACGCACGAGTGCCGCTATTGTTAATTGTGCTTCGTGTAGATGTACGAGCAAAGTTGAATGTACCTGCCCGACAAGAAAAACATCCTGCGAGTCCTGGTGCAGTTACACAGTATCAACAATTATCCAGGTGTCTAAGTACTCACTGGGGTGTCGTGCGCGCCTTCTATCGCCTAGAAATACATCACCGGCAAGGCGTTATAACTGGGGCAGTGGGAGGGCGATTAATAGACTCGGTTCCGCATCCCGCTCTAATTGTCCCAAGTATTATCTGGCTCGGTGGTAACTAACGTGCACAGAGCGACCCAGTTACACGGGTTATTACTGCGGACTGCACCAACGGTTACACTTTTAACACCCGATTTTATGTCCTGCAGTAGTCTGTCTGCTCCTTGTTAGGTGTGAGAAACTGTTACACGGCTGCTCCTCTTGTAAGGACTTCTCTGTTAGCAACTTATTTCTGATTTTCGTATCCTTCGGCCACTATACAATATATTACACTTGGATTTTTAGATTCATTCGATCAGGTCACATTATTAAAGGTAAACAAATAAGAACATTTATCGTTAATGACGTAATGTTGGAAATATTTTCAAGTTTAAACAAATCGTTAAGTAAATTATTTCAGGTAATTTTTTTTTTTTATATTTATTTCATTCATCCTTATTAATTAAAGTTTTTATGGACTCAACTAACATATTAATTTTTTCCTGATCACAATTGCGTCGCAAGCATGCTTACACGTTGAAAATATTTCGGCCTCGCGTTGTAAGAGAGTCATCTGTCAGTACAACCATATAAACTTAAAATGTTTTATAATTTAATTAACGAACAACAAACATTTAGATTTTATATTATGATAACAGTTGCGCAAAAGCCAAAGAACTAACATTTTGATGGCAACTTCTAAAATTTAAATTTATCTACTTTGAAAAGAGAATTTTGTTAAGTTTCCATTTGTGTTAAGTTCCAAATGAAGAATACCGAGCCTTCTAGAAAATTAAATGATACATACTGAAAGGAAAGTCTGCCGGGTGTCTTAATAAATTAATATTTTAATAGAGAAAGTAGATAAAACAACAGTTTTGCCAAAACAATATTCGTTAGTTATTGCACTTTTTTCTTTCTTGAGATTGTATCCTTATTAGGAATTATGATTTTGAGCATGTTTAGTCAATAAATCATGAATTTAATATTATATTATATATAAAAATTAACACAATCACGAATTTTTTAATGCTAAGATATTAACAATCAGGATGTTTATTCTAAGTATAGAGGGAAACAGATTTGCCAACAAATTGTCTCAAAATTAGTGACTCTCGTTTATCTATAAATCCCTCCTCAGTATCATTTAAACGTTGCTTTATAAGAGGTTTTATCTGAATACCTTTCTATAATAAAAACACTAAAGTAATGAAAAATAGTTCTTCCGGTTCAGTCTGAATTAGTAGTAGGTAGTTTTTGTGACAGCTGTAATATTATTATAATTTATAGATCATTGTTCATTACACAAAGTCTATAAAATAATATATTTTTGTCTAGGGAGCCATAATGAAACAAAAGTAACAAAGCTGGTCAACGAACTTAGTAGAGATAAGATCATTTTGTGCGCCAACTTTCAAGTTGTTTGGATTTTTTGGGAAAGTTTATCGTATCCACAAAACCGGGTCATGTATATATATAAACTTTGGGAACGTTGTTGGTTTTGTCTTTGGGGATTTTGTATATTACAAAATCTACCTAACTGTCGATTTACATAAATGCTTTTATGATACCAAAGTGAAAACATTTATTTCTTTAAAATAAAAAAGTTATATTTTGTACCTCTGACATGTAACCCAAAAGGCATCATTATTTAAAGCAAAGGTTATAGTTAAATTATAGGGAAATGAATGAATATAAGTTTGAAACCAATTCGTTATCAGTAACATTTAATTGTGATTATTAATAGCGAATAAAATTCAATACATTAGAGAAACTAAAATAATTTTGTGCAAAAACACTTAAGTAAAATGACTATTTACAGCTAAAATACGAGGGCTTCTTCGAGGTTTTAGCAAACATTTTTAAGGTCAGTTACAACCATCGCCACCATCCATGAATGGTGTTTAACCTGTCCTATGATTTTTCACCCATCTTTCGTTCGAATAGTGGAGGTAGAAAACTCGCTTGTCGATATAAATTATTTTTCCAGTTGATTGTGATGTATGAATTAGAATGACAAAAATTTGTATATACACAGTTTGGAAAATTAATTGATTAGAAACGACCGTAGAAAGCTAATAAATAAGGAACAGGAATTGTTTTAACATTGTTCAATTTAGGTTCTACACGATGAAATGTTTAAATCTTGTACAATCTTATATAGGCTAATCGGGAAATAGGATTCACAAATGGACGTAATGATTTCGTGGATAAACGTTTGGGGTTTTTTTCTTTAAAAATTAAAACTCCTTTATTATATTATAATTGTATTCAAAATACTTTTCCTCCAGTTCAAGTAACAAGATTTACTAAATCGTAAACGAAGTAGTAGTTCGTTTGATTAGTTTGATGTCTAAACATAAGTCAGCTGCGTGAATGGCGTAGTGATAGTGGTGACAGATTGTGTCTGTGACAGGTCGATGGACAGGTGTTATTGTATAAGCCGAGTCTACAATTACCCAGGGATTATCGCCTAGCGTGGCCATGGGCAGGTGAGGGTAGACAGCCTGTCTCTACCGGTATAGCCTCAGGGAGGGTACAAGACTTGGACGGACAGTCCGAGGGCGTGCCGAACCGTCCACTACATAAGATCAGCCTTGTGTCCAGATTGGGAAGTGTAGAAAGGTGAAAGGAAGGTTACGTTTCGTCACATATAAGTTTGTAATCTGTTAATTAGTATGTTGTTCAACTATGGGAACACCACTTCAGTCACTGTTACTGTTTTATTTGGCATTTGTGGTATCAATATTTCAAATATAAAAGAAAAACTTCATTGGTACCCTAAAAGACACAATTGCTGTTTTGATTGTTATTATTTGCTTACAATGAATCATATTGATTTGATATATATAGCTGAAATTTAGTACGGCTACTATGACCTAATTTACCAAGTTTTATAAAAAGAATTCTCTATACCATAAAATATTTCCGAACTAAGCTAACCAAAATCTTCCTGTAATAACAAATTAGCTATTTAAAAATGGCAATGTATTAACCGCGCACTGGATACTTCTTTAAAATGCATGTAAGGGGTCTTCAAGCTTTGTTGAAAGGCAGGATCATTTGGAGAGAGAAATTTACAGTGCTGCCCTGGACCTTATTGTAGAGTTCCGATATGGTCTAGTCTCTTACGTCGTTTGACTCTTACTCATCCTAGATCCAGAAACAGTAATTGGGACAAATCTTTATCTCTAACTAACAAAAGGTTGTTCTTGCACCTTAAGGAAAAGCTTATGAAATCGTAAGGCATTGCTAAGAAATTTGTTTTAACAAAGAGAATCTTTAAAGCACTAACCTCACCCAACCATTCTTTGATCACTCCTGTCATTCATTACATTTATTTTTTACGAGAATCTCTATAGCTACTACCGCCTCCTTCCATTCTTGATCACTGCTGTCTTTCATTAAGTTTATTTTTAAAACGAGAATCTCTATAGCACTACCGCCTCCTTCCATTCTTGATTCACTGCTGTCTTTCATTAAGTTTATTTTTAAAACGAGAATCTCTATAGCACTACCTTATCCAACAATGCTTGATCATCGCTGTAATTTATTATTTTTATTTTTACAACGAGAATCTCTATAGCACTACCTCCTCCTTCCATTCTTGATCACTGCTGTCTTTCATTAAGTTTATTTTTAAAACGAGAATCTCTATAGCACTACCTTATCCAACAATGCTTGATCACCGCTGTCATTTATTATTTTTATTTTTACAACGAGAATCTCTATAGCACTACCTCATCCAACCATTCTTGATCACAACTATCATTCACTGGGAAAAGTATTTTTCATTCCTAACATTCATCCTTGCACGTGTCTCAAGGCGCCGTAGACAATACAAGAGATGCTTTAGCAGGAATGGTTTACTCAAGTAAGAGTTCCGTTCTTAAGTTTAGTAGATAATCTTATTTTTATAAAACATTTTCGGTTCCAAGGCACAAGGCCTTGGAGTATGTTTCAGTTATTAGGCAAAAAAAGTTGGTCTACGGTCTACAGTTGTATATATTTGCCTATTTTGGATGTCAGTTATGGAAATTGGGAGACCATATTTGCGCCTATACCCAAGCATTACGTCTAATGTTCAACAGTTATCATTGGTCCATCCATTTGGTCAGTGTTCCACGGTCACCACTGGCCAACGGTTGTTGATCATTGTTTCTGATTTATTTATTCTTCCAACGGAATTACACCACTTGTACATGTAATAAGTTAAAAAAGAGTATAAACTATTAATAGCACTAATATAATGTATACATATATAATTAAATAACAAACAGTGTTAAAATAAGTAATAAAAAACAGCGAATTAGTAATAAATATAAGTTAACAAATAATCAACGAAAAGGTAAAAAAAAAAAAACAATAATACTAATACACAATAATAATAATACAATAATAATAATTTCATCATTGGTCAGCGATAATTTGGTTAATAATTCCACGGTTATAGTTTCGTCAACGAAAATTTTGATCAATGCTCCACGGCATTATTGGTCAATGATTCATTTGGCTTGTGTTCGGCTGTTCGCCGTCATCACTGGCCAACAGTCATTTGCTCAATGAATGATCAGTGGTGATCATACAGCGTAATGAATACTCTCATTTATACCCCATATTCCAACCATTCTTCAGACTAGAGAATTCATCTGTTATACAGCTAGTTCAGTTTAAAAGAATTGTCCATGATATAAATAAAACACTGTTAAATAGCTCATACTGTTGAATTTTTATAGAATAACACTATTAAAAGTAGCTGTCCAAAACACTATTTAAATATTAACATAAAGAATTACATGCGAAACAAGTGCTGTTGTTATTTCCATTCTGGATTATAAAGTAGTTCCTCTAGCAAGACAAGGGGGTACTAAAATATTGTAGGAAGTTTTACTGAAGTTACCGGTCAATTGATAATGATGGAGAGGAGGGGAGGAGCAAGTACAACCGAGGCCAAGTTATTTCGTCCCCAAGAGATGTGAACTTTGACAGCCTAAGAGATAAACAAGTGTCTCATTTACCATAGTAAAGCTATAGCCACAGTCTCTCTTCGTACTTATGTTTTGCACCTTGAGATGACACCGTCATTTGATTAAGTTTTTATTGTACAGTGCACTTTGATCGAGCAATTTTAAACATTTAGATTACAAAATACTCAGTAAATACTTACGAAGAAACTATTATTAAAATCAATAACGCTTTATTTTGGATGATCTCGGATGTTCTGTACATGGAAGTAAACATTATTTTATGTAGAACAAATCTTTCCTAATAGTTAGTTCATATATTTCATGTACATTTTTACTAAGCTATTTGTGCACATCATTGACTATGACTATAGCACTAAAATAATTATTTATAATATAATTTAAATATTTGCCGATTTTCTATTTTGTATAATTAAACTATTAGAGATAGTTGGTTTAGGATTACCTTCTAAATGTATGCCAGAAAAATACATGTGTACACGTTTACATTAGAGAAACTACAAAAGTAAATGTAAAAGAGTGTTGTACCTAAAGTTGTAAATGAAAAATTTTACAAAATACAAATAAAAAGGCGTACATTTCTGAATATTTTTAACGCTTACATCTTACATTGATTTAAACTAAAAATATACGTTAGAGGAAAATTTTTCTTATTATTCATTATAATTTTATTGGCCCAAGCTGTTTAATAAATAATTATAGTCTAAAAACAGTTGCTATGGACTAAAAAAGGATCTACATCTTTTATAAACATAGTAAAATGGCCAGTGTTGACATGATATTACTAGAACTTTACGGGTCTATCCTCGAAGATAAAGAGCATTGTTTGAATTGCGGATTGCAATGTAAAGTTTATACAGAAATCTTACGGTAAATAAAATTTAAATTTTTTAGATCCTCGCACAGGCCAGTGGCCTATGTTGAAACGGGCAGATTAACACATAAGAGGGGATTGGCCTCTTCTTAAAATGAATAAATCGATTGGTGTATTTATAGCTACACATAAAGTATTTAGCAGGGTGACAAGTCGAAGGACTCAAGATGAATTCCAACACACTTTCGACAAGTTTAACAAATAGTGTGTGTAAAATCAGCTCAATTTTTAAAAGTGTCTTACGATTCAGTAAAATTTTAACTATGGTTGTAAAATCAATAGTCTGAGGATGATTGAAGTGAGAGACCAGGGCGGGATTAGGACTTTCTCTCTTAGCCCTTATGAAACACCTTAGTTTTAGTAAGCTCTGGAGCATCCTCTTTGCTTTGGTTTTTATTTCCTGCTCAACCAGAGACCTTAGATCTCCTCATTCACTGGTATTTTACAAGTCACTGGTACGGTCTGTTACTATAATATTGTTCGTCTCTGCATCAATATAAGCCATTCAGATATGCTCAACACAGTCCAAACAAGGTTCATCAAACTCTTCGGAAACGAGGCTTTGCTATGGATATGAGTTTGAATTGAACTGGAGGAGTTGTTTGACTTGCAACGTGTTCCACTGAGACGAAAATGTCTTGACATACTGTTCTTCTTCATATCGGTGACTGACCTCATCGACTGGCCTGTTTTCTTTAACAGTAGAGACTTTTCCGTTCCCTGGAATAATCGCTCCAAATCAGTCTTCAGCAGGCGTGTTTAACTCTCGAACTAAGCACACAACCATAGGTCTCAAGGCGTTTTAAAGACCGGTTCCATCATCCTCTTTGGAATATCACTCACCTTCTTCAGGAGCGAAGTTTTCCACTACCTAAAACACTGAGCCTCTTCTGGATCTACGTTTCTGTGCTCGTGGTTGACGTGCCTTTTTATATGGCGCCGATAAGAGATCCAAACAAACCTTCCTTTTATTGCATTTGTCTAGGTGGCGCATTCACACATCAATGTATGACTGAATTTAAGTTCCTTTCACCAATTTTATATCTTGCCCTCCATTTGTTACAGTTTCCTTTTATTGCATTTGTCTAGGTGGCGCATCACACATCAATGTATTGACTGAATTTAAGTTCCTTTCACCAATTTATATCTTGCCCTCCATTTATTACTGTTTCCTTTTATTGCATTTGTCTAGGTGGCGCATCACACATCAGTGTATGAGTGAATTTAAGTTCCTTTCACCAATTTATATCTTGCCCTCCATTTGTTTACTGTTTCCTTTTATTGCATTTGTCTAGGTGGCGCATCACACATCAGTGTATGACTGAAATTTAAGTTCCTTTCACCAATTTATATCTTGCCCTCCATTTGTTACTGTTTCCTTTTATTGCATTTGTCTAGGTGGCGCATCACACATCAATGTATGACTGAATTTAAGTTCCTTTCACTAATTTATATCTTGCCCTCCATTTGTTACTGTTTCCTTTTATTGCATTTGTCTAGGTGGCGGCGCATCACACATCAATGTATGACTGAATTTAAGTTCCTTTCACCAATTTATATCTTGCCCTCCATTTATTACTGTTGATAGTATTATTACAAAACTTATTACTTATTATTGGTAATTACCTATTATTATTGTTGAATCTATTGTTGTATTGCTGTATGAATGCTTATATATTGTTGTTAACTGATGTGAACATTGATTATATTTTACAATGTAATTTATATTTGTTATCCAAGTTATTACTATATCAGCTACCACCATTGTTATTATTAAGTTTGCTGTTTGCTGATACTGCTATACTGATATTATGCTAATTATTATTTCTTTTTTTTACTATTATTGGCTAATTGTTTTTTACATTGTATGTGTCCTTATAATTTTATATGTTTTTGTGAATTGTTAGCCATAATACATAAATATAAGTTTTGTGCTGATATTTTGAAGAACAATTGTGTTTTGTCGTTAGAATTATTAAATAAAAAAAGATATGTAAATTATTTCGGCATTTTAAAAAACAAGTTATCTATCGAGACGTCAACGCTTAATATTGGCTACGGAAAAATAATTTCATATAGAGTTAGGAACTAATAGACTGTGTTTTGAGCTGTTAACTTATTACTCAAATAAATGTTATGTTGTTATCTACATGTTGTTGATGCTTCATCTTAATAATATTATAAAAGCAAACGTTTTCATTTCACTAAACTATTCAACCGATTGTACTGAAATTTTAGATTGACATTCTTTGGGTCCCTGGGATGAATAAAGGCATACTCGTTCTTAAAAAAATCCCTCAGGGCTAGTTTTACATACACTCTTTTTAACAGAACAAAGTGAGAAATTCTAATATGCCATGGGAAAATATCTTAGACCGGAAGTCAACGCTTTGACAGGAGTAGGTTTCTTAGATCTACACACACACAACGAGGCAAACTCAACTATGGCGTTGGGAATATATTAGACCGGAACAAGATCACAAGAACTGGAAATAAGCGGTTTTTTTAATCAAAGTTGTTTTTTTTTGAGACCTATATATGTATTTTCCTTGATGACGGCAATGAAGCAAACTCTGTTTGTACCATCTGAAATATAACTAATTTTAACCAGAAATGCTGCTATACGTCGAATGTTATGTACCTCAACCTCTGATTGTCTAACTATGAACACTGAAATAATATGAACCTGATCGTATGCCTACTTACGTTTGAAAAATTATCATAGTGAACCATTTAAGTGTCTTAACAAAGTAGACTACGGACATTTAAAACTGCGTGCTAGGCCGTGGTAACAACTAGTTAATTTATAAAATTAAGATTGAACAGCAATATCTGGTATAGTATTGTTCTAATTCCGATTTACAATACAAGATCTTAAATTTACAACACATTTGCATGGATTATTCAGAGAAAATATTTTGGATGCACGATGGTAGACTGGCGTTTAATACGTCTTCTAATACTTCACCCAACAATCTGTAGATCAAGCAAACTCAAGCCCAACTCTTACACTTTTATTCAGCCATGGCTTTTTTGGATTTGATTACGTTTAGAGCTATGAAGGTACAGTATATTTACATCAAGTGCGTGGGAAACACTAATTTTGTTCATTTTAATGTGCTTTTTACGTAGTCAGAAGGGATCTGTACGTTTTGACCCTGAACATGTTTTGTCCGTCCCATACATTTTTTCCGTGCTCCTGCTCAGTTCCCACGAACCGTGGACCAGGGGGAAACGCGCGCGTGCACACTACACCTACCGCTAATTACGAAACACAGCCGCCCATTTTGTCTATTGTTGGCGTACAAACAATGCAGAGTCGAGTGTCGTGCTCGTGTACTGAAGGCTTTTGTTGTCCTGAAGCCACGAGCCGCAGTCTCTGGGCCATTCCGGTCCGACATGAATATTGATCCTGGGACAATGCAACTTGTGCCACGCTCTCCTTGTACCTGGCTCGGAGTGAGTCACCTGTTGTTGCTTTGTCTTCAGTCTGTGGACGTTTTAAACTGCTCTGGCCTAAATGTTCACACAGGAATGGGCAGAGTGCTTACATGCTAAGGCCTCCTCCGTGCAAAAAGATTTAGAGTGGGAAGTTGCAATCCAAATACGTAAAAAATAAATTTTGAAAATACCTCCTATTTTGAATAAAGGATTTTTTTACTAAAGTAGATAGATAGATAGGTAGATATCTTTATTGATATTTAAACATTTACATGCAATAGATCTCGTCACAATATGATGCAATTACAATTTGCAAGTTAAAACAGATCAAGAATTACATTCAAATTATATATAAATTACATATAAACAATGGTAATCAATCGTTTAGTAAACTCATAGTTTAAATCACGGGAATAGTACCGTTGAATCAAAACGATAGCTGAATGCAATAGTTAATAAGTTAAAGTGTTTTTTTTAATAAATAAAAAAAGTTAAGTAGACTAATCATAGCAATGTAAAAAACAGACAAAACGTGCAACCCAGTACAAGAAATTAATTTAACTTAACATGCGAACGTAACATGGAAATATGATACTTTTAAAATGGTAACATAGTCAAAAAATAATCAAAAATAAGCTACAGTTTAGGTAAAAATTAAAATACACATGTAACTTATATATCCTCAAACATTAACATGCTAATGTCAGAACTGTAAAATGCATCGAGTTTGTGTAAAAAGGTCCTTCAATAAGCCAGTCATGCATGACTTTTTCTTAAATCGTTTTACACTGACATTCTGAGCACTTAAATGTAATTTGTTAAAAAGCGATATACCAACAAACTCATAGGAAAACAAGATCTTACTCAAACTTGTGTATGGTCTATTAATTAAATCTCTATTTCTAGTAATATAATTATGTACATGCTTGTTAAGCGTGAAGCTGCTAAAATCTTTCTTAACATGCAACAAAGCAAAAAGTATGTAAAGATTTACCACTGTTAATATATTTAATTTTACAAATATAGGGTCTGCAGTGAGCTCTGGGATCACTCACATCCAAAATTCTCATGACCTTCTTTTGCGTGATCAAAACACTGTTCACGCCACTGGAGTTGCCCCCAAAAGAGCAAACCATAAGCTATCGTGCTATGAAAAGATGCAAAATAAACCATCTTAAGCCATCGTTTGGTACGCATTGTTTAAGGTGTCTTAGAAGGTATTCACTCTATGCAACCTTTTACACACACAGTTCAACATGAGGATTCCAGGATAGTCTTTGGATCAAGTATATAATTCCCAAAAGCTTCACCGTTTGGCTACTGTCATTATTTCCATGGTTAGGCTACTAAAAGAAAAAGAATTTTTTTGTTTTCTCTACATTCATCAGAAACATGTTGGCTCTGTACCAGTTATTCGCCTGTATAAGTAAACTATCCGTCTCTGGTCTGCAAGGAAGCGATTGATAAGCGTGATGTGGCAAAAGTTGCATCATCAGCAAACATTACAGATTTCGAGCTTACACAAGAAACCAAGTCGTTTACCATAACTATGAATAGAAATGGGCCCAGCACAGACCCCTGTGGTATCCCCGTACTTAACCTCAGAATATTCAGAAAACTTTCCATTTGAACAAACTGTTTGGTACCTTTCACTGAGGTATGACTTGAAAAGAGCTTGTTGACGGTCAATCACACCATACAATTCTAGTTTTTTCAGGAGTATGTCCCGATCGACACAGTCAAAGGCCTTTGATAGGTCACACAAGACGGCACCAGTGGATAATCCCACTTCAAGGTTAGAATGGATGAAGGATATAAGCTCATCGACTGCATCGATCGTGGACCCTCTCCGGCCTGAAACCAAACTGACTAGTGCTAAAAATCCTGTAACCGCCCGACCGTACTTATAAGTCCTTTGATTACGTTGTCACGGTTGTGAAGAGAATGGACAATAATCTTTAAAGTTCTTTGAATTACAAATTATTTATGAAGAGATTATATCAACATCTCTACTAATTTGTCTTTTTTCCCTTTCCCACCAAATAGTACCTGATCACGTTTAAATCATCTCCCCTAGACCATAAATAATCTGATTCGTTTCTCCTCGCCCCCCGTTCCCAGACAAGACCGGAATCTACACCTTATGTAAGTAATTCGAGTTGCATCTCCATTCTTCAAACAAAAACCTGGAAATAATCTCGCTAAATGTACTCTCATAGTAACAAAAACTAGGCCATTTTTTGGTAACAAGTAGAAGCGAACAAATGACGGGCATGGGGTTAAATGGAGATATCAGATAGAGTCGGCGCCATGTTTGTTTGTCTAGGGCTTCACACTGGGGCGAGAATGGTCGGCAGCAACCGCCAGTTAACACCTACCATCATTACTGACTGAGGCCATCGCTGGAGTGATAGTGTTTCACTCTTTCAGCTTATTAATGGCCTAGAATAGTTCTAATGTTACATGCACTCTAAGGCATGTGAAATATCTTCCAAGGAATGTTGTTTGATTGTTTCCTGAAGGATCCTTTCCCATTAACATGACCATCATGGAAATTAAGCTTTTAATTAATACATACCATATATATGAACACGAAAACCGCGAGTTAAAAGAAAAACTTAAATATAATAAAGGACCATAAGAATATATTCAGTTTACAACTACATAGATTTAAATTCAGATACAAAATCAATGAACCGTTTAATGGAGGAAAGATAAGCCGACTAAGACCACAACACTCCGATCACGGGAAAGAGTTAATTTTTAACAAAGGTGCAGTGACCTTCTACGCATAACGGACTGAATTTGTCAGTATAATTGTCCATTGCTGATTGATAAATTATCTAGATCAAAATCACATCTTGTAGTGAATCTAACTTATAGACATATTTCTTTGGACCCATTACTGCTTACATGTTTTCACATGTTTGCCATTAACGATTTACCTAATTTTTTTTACCTAATTTAACTAAGATAACTACCCTAAAACATATGCACCACGGTTCCTGCCGAATTAAACTTTTAATAGGTTTGCAAAAAAGGTAAGGTCATACTTATTGGTCTACAAGAACAAGCTAAACTAGATGAAAAATTATACCATAGATGAAAATAATAAATTTAATGTTGCAGGAATGTTTCGAATTAAGATTTGGTAACCACAAAAGTTTTCTTTGAAAAGAGAAAAGCCATTTTCAGATATAGTAAGGAAAACCAGAATTACTTTGACACGAATATTAGGTTTGTTTCGAAACATTTCAAATAATTCTCACTAACAACGGGAACATGTGTTGACCTCTTATAATTTCGGTATATATTTAGACTTATAAATAAAGTATTTACAACATAATAACAAACACATTCAAGTATGTTTTGGACAATTTATTTTTCACAGAGAATAAGTTATTATTTGGCTTTTTTAATGTCACAAATTCAGAGAGATAACAGTTAATATTCTCATATTCATAGTCGTGTCGTCCCGGAATATTTTACGTGTGATAGAGATAACGTGAAGTGTATGTTACAATAACATTGCAATACAACCAACGTTAGCTAAACTTTTTTAAAGTATCGCCTTGGATTGCTTTTGTTTAAATCTTCATACATACATCCTTCCTCACCAACAAGGTTTCCTCTGTGGTCATTATACTATTATAATGTTTTTTCATTTTCAGGACACTATCAAACAGCATTCCTAGATTTAAGGTTTTTAGAATCTGTGCCTCATTGTTAAAGTGATGCTTTATTAACCTCATAGGACCCCACAGTACTTTTAAAAGGACGGATTTTTAAACTAAAGTAGGACGCAGATTAATAATTTTATTTTTAGTCGTAACTGACCTGATGTCTTTTTAAAAATACAAAATTTTTAAACACAGGATGTACGTCCACAAGTAAATTTTTGAAAAATATACTATTTTTACACTGTAAAATGTTCATTAAATGTACCCATAAAATCTATGAAAATGGTAAGAAATAATTTGTTTATAACCTTTCTCCTTATGATTTTTTTTACTTTTAAAAGGACCTACAGTCCCTTTAAATATATTACTCTATAACTGTCACAGAACACATGGAAAATGAAATTTTTAGGTAACACAGGTGTGATAAAGTGCTACTATGATTTATTTTTTATTTACAAAACATTTTATTAGGAAGTTACCACTAGTAGGCCACATTAAATAAACTCAATAACCAATGAACCAAAACAGTCAACTAATTAGTCAAAATATTAGGTTTAATTTTGACTTGATTTTTTACAAGGGAAATAATATTGTTATACATTAATGTAATCGTGACTTTTACTTGTGAAATTCAGCATAAACAGTTTCTTTTATTCAGCAGCGGGGCAGAGGTTCTATTTCACATTCCATCACAAAAAATACGATTGAGTTGGTTTTTCGTTAACATGTGTGCTGCTTACCTACACCTCTATTGGCACCCACCTGTTCACTGTTGGCAATGTGGTTGTCATGCTGCGGAAACGGGTTGATAGCAAAATGTCCACACTTTCTTTCTCCCAGATGAGTAAGTTCCCTTCTTTCCCCAACTACAATCGTGGTAACACAAATCAAAGATCTGAAAATCCTTCTTCCACTCGGGGAATAATTTATTGGC